>NC_079229.1:36196722-36264222 GCF_029633865.1 Lampris incognitus | reverse complement strand
GAAAAGGACTTTCATTTGCCCAAATGAGAATATAAGGATATCACATTTGGAGTTATAATGGAGGATAAAACATGGAAATGTGGCACCATAGCCTGATTATCATGGCTACACAATGTATCTATACATGTGGATGTATGACTGCCAGGCCACCGCTCTTAGTCTTCATGACTGAGTCAACACATTTAAGAAAGCACACTGAAACGTATACAAACCATGCAAGCTTTGAATGTTCACAAAAACATACCGATTTCTGATTAGACCCGTCTTTTTATTTTATTATTATTATTTTTCCCTCACTTATTTTCATTGTTTTGTGAAGTACTAAAATAATTGTAATAGCTCAGTCTGAGTTGTGTTATTTGTTAATTTGTTATTGTTATGGCCAGGTTTTGTTTGTATAATAAAGGTATTAATTATTATTTTTACACAAAACAAAACCACCCAACCAATCAGCTGGTTAAACATAAACAGTCTGTCAATCAACATGCCAGCCAATCAGCTGGCTAAACAGTCTGTCAATCAACATGCCAGCCAATCAAACAGCACCTGAGCAGTTCGCCTCCGTCTCTGGCCATCTGCTGGATCCCGCCCTCCGGGATCTTGGTGAAGTTTGTCAGGTCATTCCCACTGCAGTAGAAGTCACCTGCACCTGGTATCAGACAGAGACAGTGTGTAAAAGTACAGAAGTACACAACTATTTCAAAGTTTTCAGAAATAATCCCCAGTATGTGTGTGTGTGAGGGGGATTTCTGTTAAAGTCACTGTAACAAACCTTTTATAAAAATATCTGACCAACATTTGAGAATGAATATTGTGTGTATGTGTGTGCCTGGCGGTCTGTCCAGGGTGAGACACCCTGAGACACCCTGGACAGGCCGTCCACCTGCTGCCCATTGACTGCTGGGATAGGCTACAGCATCCCGCGACCCCGTTTTGGATAAGCGGCTTGGATAATGGATGGATGGATGGATGGATGGAGACCAAATGTGCCCATTAGGATGGCAAAACCAGAAACCACCTCCCTTGTGGGGACATTTTATGGGTCCCCATGAGGAAAGGGGTCTATTTTAGGGTCAGAATTTGGTTTTAGGGTAAAGGTTAGACATGTAGTTATGGTGGTTCAGGTTAAGGGCTAGGGAATGAATGTAGTCAATGAAGGGTCCCCGCAAGCATAGAGAAACAAACGTGTGTGTGTGTGTGTGGCTGGCCACAGCGTGTTGTGATGCGTCTAGAGCAGCAGTGTGTAGTTGGAGGGAAGGTGCATGTGTTCTTCCAACCTGCTTGCAGCCCTCCTGCCTCTAGCTCGCTGCCGCTGGCTAGCCTTGTGGCGAACAGGGGAGCATCCTAGCGTGTAAGCCTTCCCTTGCCAGTACATAGCCTCTCCTGCACCAAGACTCCTGCCAGGCCTCCCCGGCCCCAGGCTAACTGGGCAGGGGATCTCAGAGCAGCAGTGGGCCCCAGAGATACGGTGTGCAAGCCCACCTTGATGGACATGCCCTGGCACCTATCAACCACTGCCCCACTGCCTTGTGGGTGAGTCTGGGAAGACAAAAGGCTACGGGAGCTTACCCCAACAGAAAAGCAAGCTGTGGCGGCACGCTTCGAGGCAGTCTCTCCGAAAAACTGGATTTCCAACAGCCTCCTACAAGTGATCCCCCTTGCCATTGGAACCATCTCCTCTACAATCAAGTCATGTGGCATTGGGAGAAGCGCACCACCCATGCCATTTTAAAAACCATCTCTGCGCAGTCATCTTCTTCTGCTACCTGAGTCCCAAGCAACCAGCAAGTAAGCGTGTGTGTGTGTGTGTGTGTGTGTGTGTGTGTGTGTGTGTTTGTGTGTGTGTGTGTGTGTGTGTGTGTACCAGTGATGACTGTGAGGACAGAGTCATCTTTAGCTGCCTGATCCAGAGCGTTGATAATCTCAGTGTACATCTGGGAGAAGACAGACAGGAAAGCGGGACAGAGGAGGAAGAAGATGGAGGAGAAAAATGTTGTGCAGCTTAAAAAAGTAATCAGTTTGTAAAAGTTCAAAGTTTAATTTTTCACATTTCATGAAGAGTTTTTGTGAAGTAAGGAGACCCACAGTGACCGTCCTGAGGAGGAAAGTGTGTGTTCCTCATGCACAAATGAGACGGGGTCTCAGCTGGGCTGCTGGATATCTGCATGGGTAACAGTTAAGAGCTAGCGAATACCTAAACTAATATTTTGATCATATCTGGCACATACCTTGATCTGATCTGTACTAGCGGTCAGAGTGGGTGTGTGTGAATGTTATCAACCATCTTTACTTGACTTTATGTAGAGATTTACTTTGTGTACATGTCTTGAATCCAAATCAAGCACATGTTTAAGACCAGGAGCACACACTTAACATTTTGTGCATAGGTTTCTTATTTTGTGTGGCCAATTCAAGGCGCTGTGGCCAAAGGGCCAGTTGAACTTCAACTGTGAACTGTGCTGACATTACCCACGATGCAACTGTAGCGCAATTGGCTTTACTACCCTGCTACTGCAGCATCACTGAACATGTTGTCTTGGGTATTACTATCCATTCCATCAGCCCTGCAAACACACAGCTTTACCTCTGTAGTGATGGCATTCTTCTTGCTGGGCCGGTTGAGCTTGATAGTAGTGATGTCATCCTCTGTGGTGACTAAGAGCGTCTCATATGCTCCACTCGCAGCAGGCTGTGCGGCCAGCTGGGTGGAGCCGCCTTCCGCCGCTACTAGGGAGTCGATCAGATCACAGTACTGCTTCCTGGCTTCTTCCTGATGAATAATTTTTTATCAATTTAAACCACATGGCCCATCAACGGCAAAGCAGAAATTCAAAACCACAGATTTTGCTATTTAGCATTTTCTTCAAAAATTTCTGGGTCCATAAACGCAGAGCAAAGATGTCCATGTTGCTTCAATGGGGAGAGCAAGGCACCAACACTGCCAAGTTGAGGGTTCTATTTCCTGTGTGGCCCGGAGATTCTTACATCATATCTAGTCTACTGGGGAGTAGAGAGAGAGGGGTTCGAACATTATGAGTACTATTCATTCTGGGGCAACACTGATGGTGTACAATCACAATGTTGTAGGATAACGTTGTTATAGTGCTGTATGATGGTGCTGCTATATGAGGATGGTGTTGTATGATAATGTTGTTGTATGATGGCATTGTTGTACGATAGTGTTGATGTACAGCGTTGGGCAAATTACTTTCCAAATTTAATGCATTACATATTACTAGTTACTTTCATTTGAAAATAATTAGTTACTTTACAATATTACTATCTGTGTAGAGTAACACGTGACTAATTACTCTACTTTTGTGCTACTTTCACAAAAATAACCACAAAAGTACGACTAGGCATTATAAAATAGAAGTGGGTAATGTTGTTTCATAGCAGGGAATCAAAGCACAGAAGCTCATTTACTGCAGTTCATTACAAATCCAGTGGTAGGCGATATTGTAGAGCCTAATGAAGCTGTAGACCTGAAACAGCTTATATTGACTGCTTCAGGGACGGACAACATGATCCAGAAAGGGCCGGTGTGGGTGCAGGTCTTTGTTCCAAACCAAGCAGTTACACACCTGATTCTACAATCAAGGTCCTTAGCAAAGACTATTAGACTAAAAGAATCCGGTGTGTAGCTGCTTGGTTGGAACAAAGACCTGCACCCACACCGGCCCTTTCTGGATCATGCTGTCCATCCCTGGCTTATAGCAACAACAGTGTGATATAGAAAAATTAAACAGCCGAGACCTCTTTAAATAAACAAATGGCCTTGGACACAGGGATGGGCAGCCAGACAATGGATGGAAGTCTGATGAATTATGTTCTTGTCCTCTTCTTTGATAAACTGAAAGTAATGGGAGGGTACTCATTTCGAAAACAGAGACTGATTCTGTAGCCAACTCAGCCAATGAACTTCGGCACCAGGAAATCCTTCGGGGGATATTTTTTCTGGTGGCGCACTGGCGGAAGTGTCCCAGTGTGGACGATTTCTTTAAAAAAAACAAAAACACTTAATTTACGGCCTAAATACACCAGGCATGGACGCGGTGCGACACGTCTGCCGCAGCAGAATGTGTGTGTTATAATAAACTGCAGCTGCTGCCATGACCACGGCCCCCGCGCAGGCACCTGCACTGCTGATCTCTATTTTTATGTGGCTGGTCTATTTTTCTTTCTCTACACGCGACTACGCGGCCCTCCAACAGGAGCAACACCTGTTCACAAATAAATACCTCATTGTGCCAGAGGCAATGTGACGCAACAATCCAAACCCTGTGGGGTTTTTTCTTTCATTGCACATTTAAATAAATTAATCTTATCCACGATCCTGCGGTTAAAACGACCTAGTTAATTAATTCAGTACCAGTTAAAGCATTTGCCACTTACTTATCCACTTTCCAAAGTAGCCCACTTGAAATCTCCTCAGAAAACAGGGCTGGCACGCTGCCACACGCAGCACAGACACAGTCGGTGTAGCAGGTGAACAAGACTGGGTTAAAGCCTCGTGCATGGCTGGACCAGGACTACAGTTAGGAAGCAGCTGTTTGTTCTGTACGGAGCAGCAGTTCTCAAACCCTGGCTGTTCTGTACAGTTAAATAGCGCCAATTTATTTTGACATGAAATAATGACTGCCGCTATGATGACCGGAAAGTGTGGGTGTGACAGCCCTCATAAAGGTGCTTCAGTTACCACCAGCTCTGTGACGACGCTGATAATGTTCACTCTAACTGCGTGCGGCTATCACCGCTGGTGTTTGTGAACTGGACTTTTTGCAGTGAGGTGTTTCAGACGTATCCACGAGCAGCACGTTCGTTAGTGTGTGAACCATGGCAGTGATTCACGGCCAACAGGGAAACTCCCACTTCCATGCTTACCAGCAACGTCGCTGGTCGGCCAACCAATCGACTAACTTCAGCGAGGTCGTTGGTCGCCGCTAGCTGGAACCGCTGTTGGTCACCTGATAGGAACGTTTGTGTTTAGGACTGGCCCCGCTGGCCGGTTCAGCCAAAAGACTCGCTCCGCACCGCTTACGTGACACGCTGCATCCATACTTGGTATATTTCAGGTGGTAATGTGTTACTTGACATAGTAACTGTAACGATATTACTGAGTACTCATTAGAAATGTGTTATATTACTTCGTTGCTGCTAAGAGTGAAGTATTACTGTAACATGTCATCCCCAACACTGTTGTTGTATGATGGTATTGCTGTATGATAGTGCTGCTATATGAGTGGGTTGTGTTGTACGAGAGTGTTGTTGGATGACGGTGTTGTTGTACGATAGTATTGCCATATGAGAGGGTGGTGTTTTATGTTAGTATTGCTATATGAGAGGGTGGTGTTGAATGATAGTGTTGTCGTATGATGCTGGTGTTGTATGACAGTGTTGGATGAGGGTGGTGTTGTACGACAGTGTTGTCGTATGATGCTGGTGTTGTATGACAGTGTTGCTATATATGATGCTGGTGCTGTATGACAGTGTTGGATGAGGGTGGTGTTGTACGACAGTGTTGTCGTATGATGCTGGTGTTGTACGACAGTGTTGTTGGATGATGGTGTTGCTGTATGATAGTATTGGTATATGAGACAGTGTTGTTGTATGATGCTGGTGTTGTATGACAGTGTTGTTGTATGAGGGTGGTGTTATATGACAGTGTTGTTGTATGATGCTGGTGTTGTATGACAGTGTTGTTGTATGATGCTGGTGTTGTATGACAGTGTTGTTGTATGAGGGTGGTGTTGTATGACAGTGTTGCTATATATGATGCTGGTGTTGTATGACAGTGTTATTGGATGATGGTGTTGCTGTATGATAGTATTGGTATATGAGACAGTGTTGTTGTATGATGCTGGTGTTGTATGACAGTGTTGTTGTATGAGGGTGGTGTTGTATGACAGTGTTGCTATATATGATGCTGGTGCTGTATGACAGTGTTATTGGATGACGGTGTTGTCGTACGGCGGCGGTGTATGACAGGGTGGAGGGTCAAATGTCAGGGCGGTGTATGACAGGGTGGAGGGTTGTCAGGGTGGTGTATGGCAGGGTGGAGGGTTAAATGTTAGGGTGGGTTACCTGTGCTATGGAGCCCAGAGATTTCCATGCGTCCCACTTGGCCTTGTTGACAAAGTCCAGCATACTGGGTTTAGGCGTGTCACACGGTCCCTGGGTGGACTGGGTTTAGGTGAGGAGGGTGGAGACACAGATGTAGTCACATGTACAGTGAATACTACGGCCTTTCAATAGCCAACCCTTTGTACAGTCTCTCTCTCTCTCTCTGTCAAACAGGAAGTTCTTTTCCTTCGTTAAATACGTACACACAATAGACAACAACCCTCACATTTGCCTGTATTAACATGCTGCAGTGGGACATTCTCAGTGTAAACTCCACTTCCTGCTTCGTTGCAACTGTACGTTTGACATATGACCCGTTCAGAAACAGCATTCTTTGTATTCTTTGTCTTTTGTAAACTTGTCATACTCCAGTACACACGTGTGTAGAACATCTTCTATGGACTTCACTGACGGCTATTCTGAAACAACATTCATTCTAAAATACGTAGAAATTCACATGTCCAGTAGAAAGAGAACAATACATTTATAGACATTTATACGACTTAAAGTTTCGTACTGACAGCCGGGTGTCGCACTGCAGAGCCACTGTTGAACACAAACGGTGAAAAGTGTTTGGACGGTCGAGAAAACACACTGCTGACACGTGTTTCAGACAAACGGGAGGTAAATGCAGAGGGTTTCAGCTTTTATTTATTTACCCCCCCTTCTCCAAATTGCACCTGGCCAATTACCCCACTCTTCTGAGCCGCCCCGGTCTCTGCTCCACCCCCTCTGCTGATCCGGGGGGAGGGCTGCAGACCACCACATGTCTCCTCTGATACATGTGGAGTCACCAGCCGCTTCTTTTCACCTGACAGTGAGGAGTTTCACCAGGGGGACGTAGCGCGTGGGAGGATCACGCTATTCCCCCCAGTCCCCCCCCCGAACAGGTGCCCCGACCGACCAGAGGAGGCGCTAGTGCAGCGACCAGGACACATACCCACATCCGGCTTCCCACCCGCAGACATGGGCCAATTGTGTCTGTAGGGACGCCCGACCAAGCTGGAGGTAACACCGGGATTCGAACCACCGATCCAACGGAATAGAATGCTACGCTCCCCGGACACCCTTCAGCTTTTATTTCATGATATTTCTTTGTATACGTCGAGCCGTGTGGAAACAAGTTCAGCCGTCATCCCCTAGAGGGCATCTCGCCTGGGGTGTAGCTGAGCCATGACCGAGCGGTTTACGGTGACCAAGGAGCCCACCTGTTTGAAGAGGGCGTAGATTTTGAGTTTGACCTCGTTGCCCGGGTCTTTCTTCAGCGTGCCGAGTCGGTCCTTAGCTTGGTTGAACTGTTCCACTGAAGCCCCTGAAAACACACAGGTTACACTCCTGATGGAGAACTGCAGTAATATCGCAACACCATTCATACTAGCACTTTATTATAATCTGGCATTTGGCCACGAGGTTCCATGAATAAACAGCGGTACGAGTCTGACATACAGCTCACGACACAATGACGACATCTAACGGTCGAATGGGTTTGAGTCAAACCCATTTCCATTTAGGTGAACCCCTCCCCCATATTAGTCATAATTAACTTAGTAACTAAATCAATCACAACCGAGGAGTCAGAATAATAATCAATCAGGCTTCATTCTTGTTTGTATGCCAGAAGAACGACATGCACGTACCCATCATGGACAAGGGAGTGGTGTGAAAGTTCAGGGTGGGGATGGCAGACAGCTGGACCGACCTGGAAGAGAGAGAGATGGAGAAAGAAAGGAAGGGAAGAATATTTAAGTGTTAATGGTGTTAACTGGGGCAGTGCTGGCATCAACCCAGTAAGGCTGAGCAATAATTCAATATTATCTCTAATCGTCTTTCAATAATATAATGGGATGAAATTTGGATATTGTCATGTTGTGATACCCAATTTTGCCATATAAATTAGCGATAACAACAATCTATGGCCTAAAATTTCTAATGAGACTGAAATATCTGAGGAAGTGCTAATGGAAACTAGGTTTGGTTTGATACACTGATGAGCCGAATATTATGACCACTCACAGGTGAACCGCATAATGTTGAGCATCTCCAAACTAGGGCACATGTCCGGGTCTGGGTAGATTAGATGGTAAGAGAACAATCAGTTCTCCTAGTCACCGTGTTGGATGCAGGAGAGACGGGCAGGAGTGAAGACCTGAGCGACTCTGACAAGGGCCGAGTGGTTATGGCCAGACGACTGGCTCACAGCATCTCTGAAACAACAAGGCTTGTGGGCTGCTCCTGCTCAGCAGTGCTGAGTACCTACTGACAGTGGTCCGAGGAACCACAAACCACAAACCGGCGACAGGGTGTCGGGCGCCCAAGGCTCATTGATGTGCGAAGGCAACGAAGGCGATCCCGTCTGGTCCGAACTGACAGGAGGTCTACTGCGGCACAAGTCACACAAGAGTTTAGTGATGGTTACTGAGGAATGTGTCACAACACGCAGTGCATCACACCCTGCTGCATATGGGGCTGCGTAGCTGCAGACCGTTCTGAGTGCCCATGATGACCCCTGTCCACGTTACCCATGTCAAAAGCACCTACAATGGGTACGTGAGCATCAGAACTGGACCTTGGAACAGTGGAAGAAGTTCGCTTCGTCCGATGAGTCCCATTTTCTTTTAGATCCTGTAGATGGCCGTGTACGTGTGCACCATTTACCAGGGGAAGTGATGGCACCAGGAAGCACTGTGGGAAGATGACAAGCCACTGGAGGCAGTGTGATGCTCTGGGCAATGTTCTGCTGAGAAAACCTGGGTCAGGTCCGGCCATTCATGTGGACGTCAATGTGACACGTGCCACCTACCTAAACGTCGTTGCAGACCGGGTACACCCCTTCATGGTAATGGTGTTCCCTGATGGCAGCGGCCTCTTCAGCAGGATAATGAGCCCTGCCACACTGCACAGTGTTCAAGGTGTTGCCCTGGCCTCCAAATTATTCAGATCTCAATCCAATTGATCATCTGTGGGATGTGCTGCACCGATAAACCCAATCCATGGTGGCCCCACCTCACAACTTACAGGACTTGAAGGATCTGCTGCTAACGTCTTGGTGCCAGATACCACAGGACACCTTCAGGGGTCTTGTAAAGTCCATGCCTCGGCGGGTCGGTGCTGTTTTGGTGGCACAAGGGGGACCTACACAATATTGGGCAGGTGGTCATGTTTTGGCTCATCGTTGTATTATACTTTACATCACCAGACAAGTGATGAACCTCATGGATTCTTAAACGTGGTATTTTACATATGTAGCAGATATTGTGATATTTTGATGTTAAATAATATTCCCTATAATTTTCACAGTAATAATATTTTACATATCACCCAGCAGTACAGATGACGCACGACTCCTTGGAGTCCCTGCCCCATTATCCAGGATAGTCAGTTTGGAAAAGGTGTGAAACATCTTGGTGTTGACATGTGGACCATTAAGCTTGGTGTGAACCGTTTTGTTTTATGTATGCTGAGCCTTTATACTACACCAGCTATTTTCACTGTTCTCCATCAGATAAACAGGAAGGCAATGTTGGACAAGCATTTGCAGATAGAGGTGGATTGGTAATCTGTTAAAGTGACAAGTCCAGCATCCAGACATCACAGCTGAAAATGAGCAGCATTTGTCTGGTGCCAACTTCCATCTCTCATCTTCCTCCTTTTCTCTCTATTCATCCGTCTCTCTCTCATCTTCCTCCTTTTCTCTCTATTCATCTGTCTCTCTCTCATCTTCCTCCTTTTCTCTCTATTCATCTGTCTCTCTCATCTTCCTCCTTTTCTCTCTATTCATCTGTCTCTCTCTCATCTTCCTCCTTTTCTCTCTATTCATCTGTCTCTCTCCCATCTTCCTCCTTTTCTCTTTATTCATCTGTCTCTCTCTCATCTTCCCCCCTTTCTCTCTATTCATCTGTCTGTCTGTCTGTCTCTCTCTCACACACACTAACCTGTCCTCTTCTTATGGGGACCTCATGCTGTCCATTACTGACTACAGTTTCAGGACAAGGCAGCTCAGGCTACAGTGAAGTCCTGCAGACGACTTCATACGGATGGAGAACAGAGTTGTGTTATTTAAGAGATAGGGCACCTCCAGTCCATCAGACTTGACTTTGTGGGAGCTTCTCAGGTCGTCACACCAATCAAATACTTTAGTTTAGTGGCGTCAGAGTGTGCAGGTTTTATATATATATATATATATATATATATATATATATATATATATATATATATATACTCTTTAATTCAGGGATTCTTAGTTTATAACACAATGCATCTTCCCGACTGTAGTTTTACAACATGTTTACTTTTTATTTTTAAAAATCTTTCAGTGCCGGTCGTGCAAGTTATGTCGATGCTCATTTACTCACCAATGCAACCTGACAGTCAAGTCAAGTCAGCTTTATTTGTATAGCCCAATGTCACAAATTACAAATGTGCCTCAGGGGGCTTTACAGCAACACAACATCCTGTCCTTAGACCCTCTCATAGGATAAGGAGCACCTCCCTGAAAAACCCTGCAACGGGGGAATAGTGCACAGAGACGGTGTAGTTTGTGATATTGGGCTGTACAAACAAAACTGACTTGACTTGAATCCAGAGCAAAGGTGACATCCCTATAAGAGTGTGTGTGCATGTGTGTGTGTGTGTGTGCATGTGTGTGTGTGCGTGCGTGCGTGTGCGTGTGCATAACAAATCTGGAGCAAAGGTGACAGGGCTCAGCGCGCTGCTGCAGCTGACTGGCTACCTGGAGCCAGCTAAGGTTATGGCTGCCACCTGGTTCCTTTGTGCAGCCGCAAACAGAAGGGCAGGGCAGGGCAGGGAGCCTCGCAGTCGGCCTGAGTCCAGGTTTAAACGTGCGGCGTTAACGACGCCGTCCCACTGGTTTGAGTGACACGTCAAGCGGGTCACCACGCACGCGAGTTCAAACCCAGCCGGGGTTATTTGCAGCACCTGCTTCCCGTCTCTCTCTACAGTCGCGCCAGATAAAGGCTGAAAATGACCAGCAATGTGTTTAATAACCATATCGCGTTTGTACGTAACGCTAAAGCCGACGGGTCTGACGTAGGTTACCGTTACTTTAGTGGCTTCAGCCGCGTCACACACACACACACACACACACACACACACACAGGACCTGAAGGTAGCCCACTCCCCCTGCTGCTTACCGGGCCGACCTGACGAAACGCCACGGAGCGAACAGGTTCCGAACAACACCAGCCATTTACAGACGAAGCCTGACCCACGGTACGAACCCGGTTCAGTAGAGCAAGCGACAACAGACCGAACCGCCAGCTGAAGGAGAACCGGGTCTTCTTCTTCTGCCCCCTCCCGACACATTACCGCCGCCCCTGACACATTACCGCCCCCTAGTCGTCAGGAGGCCAGTGGAAGCCGATTTTCTTCTTCGTCTTCTTTTTCCTTCTTCTTCTTCTTCGTGTTTATTGGCGGTTGGAAAACAGCGAATTGGCGCATTACCGCCACCAGCTGGTATGGAGTGTGGCTCAGACTATTATTTACGCTAATCCCCCCCCCAAAAAACCCCAACTCAAATCTTCGTAATTAAATTAGTTACTCTAAGAAACTGAAACAAGATTTTACAACACTCAGTTGAATTCTTCCGTAGAATATCTACTAAATCAAATTGTATTTTGATTTTTCTGAGATTCTGAGTCAGACGCCTTCTTTCTGCCTCATATTTCTGACAACATGCTCTAATGTTTCTTCTCGCCCACAGTAGTCACATGTGCCTGCACTGTGTTTGCCTATTTTGTAAAGTGTACTGTTTATTTTTAATCTATTTTATTTTACTACGTCTTGATCCCCCTGGGGAAACCCTTCCTCTGCGTGTCATGCATCCCAGCCGTGCAGCCGCCGTGCAGCGCCCGGGGAGGTGTAGTCCGGCGTGTCCACCCGGGGAGGTGTAGTGTAGTCCAGCGTGTCCACCCGGGGAGGTGTAGTGTAGTCCAGCGTGTCCACCCGGGGAGGTGTAGTCCAGTGTGTCCACCCGGGGAGGTGTAGTGTAGTCCAGCGTGTCCACCCGGGGAGGTGTAGTCCAGCGTGTCCACCCGGGGAGGTGCAGTCCAGTGTGTCCACCCGGGGAGGTGTAGTCCGGCATGTCCACCCGGGGAGGTGCAGTCCAGTGTGTCCACCCGGGGAGGTGTAGTCCGGCATGTCCACCCGGGGAGGTGTAGTCCAGTGTGTCCACCCGGGGAGGTGTAGTGTAGTCCAGCGTGTCCACCCGGGGAGGTGTAGTCCAGCGTGTCCACCCGGGGAGGTGTAGTCCGGCGTGTCCACCCGGGGAGGTGTAGTCCGGCATGTCCACCCGGGGAGGTGCAGTCCAGTGTGTCCACCCGGGGAGGTGTAGTGTAGTCCAGCGTGTCCACCCGGGGAGGTGTAGTCCAGTGTGTCCACCCGGGGAGGTGTAGTCCGGCGTGTCCACCCGGGGAGGTGTAGTCCAGCGTGTCCACCCGGGGAGGTGTAGTCCAGCGTGTCCACCCAGGGAGGTGTAGTCCAGCGTGTCCACCCGAGGAGGTTTAGTCCAGCGTGTCCACCCGGGGAGGTGTAGTCCAGTGTGTCCACCCGGGGAGGTGTAGCCCAGAGTGTCCACCCGGGGAGGTGTAGTCCGGCGTGTCCACCCGGGGAGGTGTAGTCCAGTGTGTCCACCTGCAGAGGTGTAGTCCAGCATGTCCACCTGGGGAGGTGTAGTCCAGCGTGTCCACCCGGGGAGGTGTAGTCCAGCGCGTCCACCCGGGGGGGTGTAGCTTGGCGTGTCCAACCGGGGAGGTGTAGTCTGGCGTGTCCACCCGGGGAGGTGTAGTCCAGCGTGTCCACCCGGGGAGGTGTAGTCCAGTGTAGTCCAGCGTGTCCACCCGGGGAGGTGTAGTCCAGTGTGTCCACCCGGGGAGGTGTAGTCCAGTGTGTCCACCCGGGGAGGTGTAGTCCAGCGTGTCCACACCTGAGTCCTGAAACTGCTGTCTCATCTCTCCTGTTCCGTCCTGCACACCTCATTTCTCCCACTTTCCTCTGAACTGTGTAAAACCATCGTCCTTTCCTCTCTTCCTCCCGTTGCTTTTGCCGCCCTTCCTTCAGTCTGTGCTTAATAATGCTCTTTATTAGCTGATTGTATTGCCCCAAGTTTTTCATGCCACGGCCCACAAATATTTTGTGTGGTAAAACAATCAACAAATTCTCGTTTACAAATTCAAACGAACTGTCAAAAAAAAAAGATAAGAAAAAGAAAAAAGAGCGAGAGGGCTAAACCCCCTCTCTATGTTGTTCGTCGCTACTGAATTCCATGGTCAACATTAAACATGATCTCAGGGGTATTTTAGCACACAGTTAAAGCACTGCTTTGTTTGCATTCACTCGGCTCTATGTGAGGTAATGCCCTTGCATGCTTTCCCTCTCTGACTCCAAACAAAACGAGTTTATTGGGACATCACACATCCCATCCGGACCCCTGTCGTGTAGAGTTGTGTGGAGCCGCACTTTCCTCTCTGCAGAATCTCATGAGCATGAAACGAATAGCATTCACATACTAGCTTATCTCTTTTTGGTGTGGTTTAGACTGGTCGGTGAGAAAGGCCTCCTGGAATTAGTGGATAGCTTCCTCACCTGCCATCTATTCTTCTATCCACCACTTCCTCTTCCAAGGTTTGGACATGCACTCGGCTACTTCAGTTAGTTTAGATTCATCTCATCCCTGTTCTCCTTAAATTCACACATCTCTTAAAAATTCTGTAAAACTTTCATTAGTTCCCTCAACTTTTCTGCAGTTATTTATATTATGCTTATATATTCATATTATATGCAACTATAGCTATCTATAACGGATAGTTAGTTACTTAACATAGCCAAAACCATAACTGTATCCCTCATGAATATTCATATTTACATCACAGCCATAACCCCCACATCCTCACGTTGTTGATTACCCCTCATACGTTCCTATTTGTGAGCGGCCGCGACCCTCTGACGTGATCTGATTGGTTAAGGAGGACAGACTAGGCGGGGCCAGTGTCCGATCTGGGTTGGTGAACTACCAACTGCAGTCGTCCACGCTGAAACGAGCCAGTGTTTACAACGTTAGTCCCGCCTCTTTTATCATCCTTTGTAAAATTCTATTGGCCGAGTTTGGACCGTTGCAGAAGCCTCCCCGGCAGTCTGACGAGTCTTGCAGCAAATAGCCAATCGAAACGCACGTCTTTAAAGCAAGCCCCGCCCCTTTGCGTATACGTGACCAATGGTCGCCGGGGAGTAATTAGAGAATTGGGAGCGACGGCGGGGCGTTCGTTGATGCTGACGCCACAGAGAGGATCATGCCGCAGCCCAGGTCTCGGAAAATCGCCGTTTTGGGTTACAGGTCCGTGGGTAAGTCTCAAGAATGGGCCAGAACCGTTAACGTCTGCGCGTGTCTGAATGAGTACAAATTACAGCCTACCTCACGTGTCATGCCGCTGCCGTTTACTTGCTGTAGGGCTCACTTCTCACCGCTAGTGAGAAGTGTTGGCGACACCGCCTCACATCCAAAACCCGGGGGGTTATGCGGACAGAGGAAGCCGCATGACAGGGGACGCCACAAACCCTCCGGCAGTAAAGGCTGAAGGGAAGTCTACTGAGCCAGAGCCCACCCTGCGGGCGGCGTGTGAGTGGTCCTGATGCTACGGTCACTACGTCATCACCCTCACCGGTGTCATGGCAGCCCGCGGCCCCAAGACATCCGCTCACACTTCACTTCCGCCTTTAACTCAAACCCAGGGGTAACAGATTCAGGGTAGTCTGAAATGACCGAATACCTGGGAAGACATGTGTGGTCAAACTGAATGATGGTAGTAGCATGAGCGTCACATGGCAGTACTATGGCATTCACGTTGAGTTCTTCACCCTATAGGCCAAGAACTCACCAGCCGTTGTTTGGTACTCTTTAGTGCCGAACAGTTACGTTACATGTCATATTAAAGGTTACATGTCATGTATCAAACGTTACATGTCATGTATCAAACGTTACACGTCATGTATCAAACGTTACATGTCATGTATCAAACGTTACACGTCATGTATCAAACGTTACATGTCATATCAAACGTCACATGTCATGTATCAAACGTTACACGTCATATCAAACATTACATCATGTATCAAACGTTACATGTCATATCAAACGTTACATCATGTATCAAACGTTACATGTCACCTATCAAACGTTACACGTCATATCAAACGTTACGTCATGTATCAAACGTTACATGTCATATGTCAAACGTTACGTCATATCAAACATTACATCATGTATCAATCGTTACATGTCACCTATCAAACGTTACACGTCATATCAAACGTTACATGTCATATGTCAAACGTTACGTCATATCAAACGTTACATCATGTATCAAACGTTACATGTCATATCAAACGTTACATCATGTATCAAACGTTACATGTCATATCAAACGTTACATCATGTATCAAACGTTACATGTCACCTATCAAACGTTACACGTCATATCAAATGTTACGTCATGTATCAAACGTTACATGTCATATGTCAAACGTTACGTCATATCAAACGTTACATCATGTATCAATCGTTACATGTCACCTATCAAACGTTACACGTCATATCAAACGTTACGTCATATCAAACATTACGTCATGTATCAAACGTGACATGTCATATATCAAACGTGACATGTCATATATCAAACGTTACACGTCATGTATCAAACGTTACGTCATGTATCAAACGTTACACGTCATATCAAACGTTACGTCATGTATCAAATGTTACATGTCATGTATCAAACGTTACACGTCATATCAAACGTTACATCATGTATCAAACGTTACACGTCATATCAAACGTTACATCATGTATCAAACGTTACATGTCACCTAGCAAACGTTATATGTCATATAGCAAACGTTACATGTCAAATAGCAAAGGTTACATGTCATATATCAAATGACAACAGTGTCAACAGAGGAGACGTGATCACTTTGCTGATAAAATGAATCAAGATGTTTATTTTCATGTATTCAAAATGCAGCTGCCACTGTATTTGACTGCTAACCCCGGCTTTGCATAACGTTAGCAAGGCCAGCTCAAAGGCAGTTTGTATTGTGCAGCCATGGGATACTGAGGAAGAAAACACCACGTGTTTAATTAGCAAGCAGATTTAAGTCTGAATGGCTTTGTAATTCACATTACAATTTAAGTGCTCAAATGGAAAATTAGTGTGTGTGTGTGTGTGTGTGTGTGTGTGTGTGTGTGTGTGTGTGTGTGTGTGTGTGTGTGTGTGTGTGTGTCTCTTCAGGGAAGTCGTCCCTGACCATCCAGTTTGTGGAAGGACAGTTTGTTGATTCCTATGACCCCACCATAGAGAACAGTAAGTGTTCATGAGTGAGAATTACACACACACACACACACACACACACACACACAAATATACAAATTAAGTAGTCAATCAACCAATATCTATCTATCTTACACACACAGTTTGAGTATAGCAGTATTGAACCGGGCCTGTAAGAAGTATTTACTATGTCGACCTCTCTCTCTCTGGCCCTCACTCTCTCTCCTCTCAGCATTTACCAAGACGATGACAGTGAATGGTCAGGAATACCACCTGCAGCTTGTTGACACAGCTGGTCAGGTGACCTCACCAAGTGACCAATCACAACCTATTCTCTAGTTGACACTTCCTGTCATTCTTAAAGTACTTCCTGCCTCAGCCTTATGGTGTCAGTCATGTCTGAATGTAAAGGTATCTTGGCCGAAGGAAATATTAGGTGAACACGATGCCCCCTAAAACTGCTCTGCTCTGCTTTGCTCATTTCTCTGTGTGTGTGTGTCCAGGATGAGTACTCAATCTTCCCACAGAGCTACACCATAGACGTTGATGGATACATCCTCCTCTACTCCGTCACCTCGTACAAAAGGTTGGTACCCTCTCTGTCTTTCTTTCTCTTGTGTCTCATATTCGGCAAAGATTTGTCCGCTTCCTGTCAGGGGAGTCCATTCATAACGCAAAGGTCATCTTTTACATCCTGCATGAAAGACATGCCGCTCTGGAAATCACCATGAGGGCGCACGAGCACAGGAAGTGTAAAGTGAACGTGGGTCAATGGACGAATTTCACAAAATCACAATTTTAGTACTACTATGACATGATTACTATGTATCAAATGTAGTAATATATAAAGTACTGCTGTGATGAGTCATGCCTGTGGTAACACCTGAATTTATGTTAATTTCTGTTTCTCTTGTAAGTCACTTTGAATAAAGATGTCTGTTAAATGAGTAAATGTAAATTCGGTTAATCAGTCAGTCAGAGAACCAGTCACAAAAACAGACAGCGTGTCAGTTCGTTTTCTCCCTTCTTGCTTTGCACCAAATCTCGAAATTTGTGGACGTTTTGTGGCGCCTGTCTGTCTCTGTGACCGTTTTACTTTTTGTATGAAACTGAGGTAAAACAGAAACAGGCCAGTTTGTGAAAAACACATGTTGTCTCCGGTGAACAGGTGAAGCTGATTTTCTCTCTGATTTATTTTCCATGACAGTTTTGAAGTGGTGCGAGTCGTGCATGAGAAGCTTCTGGACATGGTTGGAAATGTACAGTAGGTATTTCTACATCAGAGGTGCTCAACCTGTGTGTGTGTGTGTGTGTGTGTGTGGGGTGGGGGATGGGTACAGGCTAAGATTATTTTGGGTGGTTGTGAGATGATTCATTAAATCTGAAAAAATAATTTTGTAAAATATAGATAACAAAATGATGTAAAATAAAATCAAATACATTATAATATAAAATAAAATATATAATATAAATAAAATGTAATATAAAATAAAAGATTATAATATCAAACAAAATATAAATATATAAAATAAAAGAGATTATAATGTAAAATACAATATAAATATAAATAGATAATATAAATATCCATCCATCCATTATCCAAACCGCTTATCCTACTCAGGGTGGCGGGGATGCGGGAGCCTATCCCAGCAGTCACTGGGTGGAGGCGGGGAGACACCCTGGACAGGCCGCCAGGACATCACAGGGCTAAATATAAATATAAAATAGATGCTGGGAAGGGCTCCAGCATCCCTGCGGCCCTGAGTAGGACAAGCGGTTTGGATAATGGATGGATGGATGGATGGATGGCTATCTTGATACACGAGTTTTTATAGTAAAAAAACAAAAAGCAAGCATGTATTTTGGGGAGGTGTGTGTGTTGAGAACCAGGGGCTTTGGGTCGATGTCTTATCAACTCCCCAGTGGCGTTTTCTCATAGACTCCTAACCAAAGCATCAGTCAGCAGTAAGCCATCTAAGTCTCTCTCTCTCTCTCTCTCTCTCTCTCTCTCTCTCTCCCTCTCTCTCTCTCTCTCTGTCTGTCCCTCTCCTCCAGAGTGCCCATCATTTTAGTAGGGAACAAGAAAGACTTGCATTTGGAAAGGTAGGCCTCTTTACCCCCCCCCCCCCGTAGCTCTGTCTTTCTCTCACACACACACACAGTCATATACATACACCCTTACTCATTTATAGGGTGCAAAGATTGTATTTTTATATTGAAGTGTGTGTGTGTGTGGGTGGTGTGTGTGTCCCAACAAGAAACCAGTGGGGTCAGAGGTCGTTTTCCGGTGAAGTGTGACTCAGAACTGTTCCCTTATGAGATGAGTCCTGCAGTCAGCCTGTTGGCTCTTAATGAGCTGTAACGAGACTTGTGGGTCTGCAGGGCCCGATGCTGCCCATCACACCTGCTGCTGCCACGCAGTCTGCTTCAGGTCAAGTCAGTTGTATTTGTGTAGCCCAGTATCACAAATTGCAACTACACCTCAGGGGGCTTTACAGCAACACAACATCCTGTCCTTAGACCCTCTCATCAGATAAGGAACAACTCCCTAAAAAACCTTTAACGAGGAGGAAAAACAGGAAGAACCCTCAGGGAGCGCAACAGAGGAGGATCTCTCTCCCAAGACGCACAACGTGCCATGATGTTGTGTTTACACAATTTACACAACACAACACTGAAAGAGGATAACACAATTATAATGGAATTATAAAATCTATGAAGAATATGATGAGGAGGATGCTAAGCAGCGTCCAGACGCCAGCGGAACAGCCCGGGACCCGAGCCACGTGACCACCGTCACCATGTAAAATAAATAAATAAATAACATTATATATACATATACTTATATACACACACACACACACACACACACACACACACACAGAGCTAGGGCTGCACTGCAGATACTGTTACTGACTGTGTGTGTGTGTGTGTGTGTGTGTGTGTGTGTCCAATTAGAGGAGTAAGAAAAGCCTTTGCAGCAGAAAGTGGAGCTCGGGGGGCATGAAAGAGCAGAGCGATGAGGGATGAAAGAGGAGATGAAAATCAAGAGGAGAGAGACTGAGTGGAAGGATAGAAGTAAAGAAGGAGGGGAGAGAGAGAGAGGGAGAAGCACTGAGGACCTGATCAATAAGAGGATGATCAAATCACCATAGAGAGAGGGAGAGAGGGAGAGAGAGAGGGGGGGGGGAGAAGCACAGAGGACCTGATCAATAAGAGGATGATCAAATCACCAGAGAGAGAGAGAGAGGTTTTTGGAAAGAGAGAAAAGGGGAAGCAGATTTTACATTTAAATGTCGCAACAATTCAGAATTAAAAAAATAAAACTACATTAAAAACACACAAACATTGTCACGTGCACATGCATGGAAACACAACAGCACTGAGTGACTGTACAGTGCCAACAGCTAACCGAAAGGTGGTGTTGAACAGACAGTCGGTCTTCCAGTAGAACAGTGGTGTGATATAGTGGATGTAGGAGGCAGAGAGAAACGGACCTGTTGACTCCGGTTTTCTGGGACTACAAACCAGGTGTAGCAGGACGACAAACCAGGTGTAGCAGGACTACAAACCAGGTGTAGCGGGACTACAAACCAGGTGTAGCGGGACTACAAACAAGGTGTAGCAGGACTACAAACCAGGTGTAGCTGGACTGCAAACCAGGTGTAGCAGGACTGAAAACCAGGTGTAGCTGGACTACAAACCAGGTGTAGCAGGACTGCAAACCAGGTGTAGCAGGACTACAAACCAGGTGTAGCTGGACTACAAACCAGGTGTAGCAGGACTACAAACCAGGTGTAGCAGGACTGCAAACCAGGTGTAGCTGGACTGCAAACCAGGTGTAGCAGGACTGAAAACCAGGTGTAGCAGGACTACAAACCAGGTGTAGCTGGACTACAAACCAGGTGTAGCAGGACTACAAACCAGGTGTAGCAGGACTACAAACCAGGTGTAGCTGGACTGCAAACCAGGTGTAGCAGGACTGCAAACCAGGTGTAGCGGCCATTGTGGCTGGTGTGCTGTGAGCTCAGCAGTAAACAGTTCCACCCTGTTATTTATTTATTTATTTATTTATTTTTATTACTTTGTTGATCCCCGTGGGGAAATTCTTCCTCTGCATGTAGCCCATCCTAGCTGTGTAGCTAGGAGCAGTGGGCAGCCGCCGTGCAGCGTCCGGGGACCAACTCCAGTTGGTCTGGCCACGACAGGAGTATTAACCCTAACGTGCATGTCTTTCTGATGGTGGGGGAAACCGGAGCACCCGGAGAAACCCCACCAGACAGGGGGAGAACATGCAAACTCCACACAGAAAGGTATTGGGATGACCCCCCCCAAGGTTGGACAACCCCGGGGTTCGAACCTAGGACCTTTTTGCTGTGAGGCCACAGCGCTAACCACCGTGCCACCGTGCTGCCATATAGGCATTATAAACTACATCACACTATATGGGAACACTGTTGTACAGTCGTGTTGGTTGTCATGGACACATCAGCATCAAATATCCCGTCTCAGTCTTTTTTCCAACACGTACGTGTTTGCTGCTGCACCAGTGTTCATCCTACCCGGTCAAAACATCTCATCAGCGGTATACGGAGACTGGAGAACGTCTCCAACCATGGTGAAGATGACTGGTGGTGTTATAGAGCCTGTCTCCATCATACACATGGGGAGGAGATCGCAGTGGCAAAGAGGTGCTGCTCTGAAAAATTTACAAACCGGTTTTCTGCCAACAACCCAGCATCAGTCTGCAGAGGTTTGAAAGACATTACCAACTACGGGAGACCACCCCCCCCCCCACACTGCAGAGACCCATCAGCTGGCTGACGACCTAATGGATTTTACTGCAGGTTTGAAAAGCAAACGTTCACACTGCTTACCTCTCTGGCCACAACAAACAAACAACTGCACCCCCTGCCAGCCACTCCCCCCTCCCCACTGAACCCCCACCCGCACTCAGAGAATCTCTGCTGAGGACGTGCACCAGCTCTTCCAGAGACAGAAGACCAGGAAGGCACCGGGCCCGGATGGCATGTCACCCTCCTGTCTTAAAGTCTGTGCTGACCAGCTGGCACCCATTTTCACACTGATCTCCAACAGATCACAGGAGCTGTGTGAATTCCCCACTATCATCCTGGTGCCCAAGAAACCCCGTATCACAGGATTAAATGACTACGGTCCGCGGTGGTGTAGCGGTCTAAGCATCGGCTTTGTGTCGATGCAGTTGCCCACTGGGGACTGGGGTTCGCGTCCCGGTCTCGTCAGATCCGACTATGGCCGGACTCGATGAAGCAGCAATCATTGGCAACGCTGTCTTCGGGAGGGGGGCGGAGTCGGCTTGTGTTCGTCACATGAATGCGTCTCTGTGTGTGTCAGAAAAAGCAGTGGTTCGGCCTGGAGTCGCCTGGTCACGGAAGTGGCGAGGCGTCTCCTTCGAGACTGCCGGCCGGAGAGATGCAGTTGGTGAACGCATGCAGTAGGGTGGGTGTTTGAACTAAAATAGGGGATCGATTGGCCACTAAATTGGGAGAAAAAGGGGAAAATCAGAAATAAATTTATAAAAGGATTAAAATACTACAGGCTCATTGCCCTAACTAACGTCTGTGGTCATGAAATCCTTCGAGAGACTGGTGTTGGCCCACCTGAAGGAAATCACAGGCTCCCTGCTCGACCCCTCTGCAGTTTGCCTATACCCAGCGAACAGGTGAAGAGGGTGATGCAGTCAACATGGGATTGCACTACATCTTCCAACACCTCAACTCCCCAGGGACATATGCAAGGATCCTGTTTGTGGACTTCAGCTCAGCGTTCAACACCATCATCCCAGATATCCTCCACTCCAAACTCACCCGGCTCACTGTACCAGCCCCCATCTGCCAGTGGATTAAAATCTTCCTGACAGACAGGAGGCAGCTGGTGAGGCTGAGGAAATTCACATCCAGTACCCGGACAATCAGCACTGGTGCCCCCCAGGGATGTGTGCTCTCCCCTCTACTCTTCTCCCTCTACACAAATGACTGCACCTCAGGCCACCCGTCTGTTAAACTCCTGAAGTGTGCGGATGACACAACCATCATTGGCCTTATCCAGGGATGGTGACGAGTCTGCATATAGACGGGAGGTTGATCAGCTGGCCCTCTGGTGCAGCCATAACAACCTGGAGCTGAACACGCTCAAAACTGTGGAGATGACAGTTGACTTTTAGGAGTCCCTCAACACTGACCCCATCACCATACTCAACAGCACAGTGTCTGCGGTGAAAACCTACAGATTTCTGGGTTCCACAGTCTCCCAGGACCTAAGGTGGGCATCCAACATAGACACAATCATCAAAAACACCCAGCAGAGGATGTACTTTTTCCACCAGCTCAGGCAATTCAACCTGCCTCAGGATCTGCTGATTCAGTTCTACACTGTAATAATACAGCCTGTCCTCTGCACATCCATCACTGTCTGGTTTGGATCGGCCATCAAACAGGACAGGGACAGACTACAACGGACAGTTAGGTCTGCAGAGAAAATCATTAGTGCCAACCTGCCCTCCATCCAGGACTTGTACACCTCCAGTCAGGAAACGGAAAGATGACACCACTGCAGAGCCCTATCACACCCTGGTCACAACCTGTTCCAGCTCCCCCCCTCTGGCAGGTGCTACGGAGCACCGTACCCCAAAACAACCAGATATAAAAACAGTGTCTTTCTGTGGGCTGTCATTCAAATGAACGCTTAACACTGTCAAATAAATCCAACCATTTCGTATATACTGTAATGTACATTATATGTATACTGGTATTCTACATGTACATCTGCCTCAGGCATGTATGTAAGTAACCTGCATATAAGTAATCTATTTCAGCATCTCTGATATATTCTCTGCACCATTGCACGTTATCGCCTCTTATTTCACCTGCATTAGTCAGTCCTTGTGTGTATATCTGAAGATTGTTGTGTTGTAGTGTTGTTATTCTATGTTAAGTACACCGAGAGAGCCACGAAACCGGAGTCACATTCCATGTATGTACAAACCTACAGGGCCAGTAAACCTGATTCTGATATTAATGGAGAAATTGACGTTTTCCTTCTCAGTCTTTCCCAACAGTGTCTGCATGTACCAGCATGCACTGCTGCATGCATGCTAGCTTCTGTATTGTCGTCTTTTAAATCCTCTGTGCTAATGTTGTGGGACGTCATTTCCACCATCAGAAACGTAGTTTAGCCAACAGAGCGAGGATTTTTTTTTTTTTTGAACCAGTGTAGACTAGAGTATTCGAAACCCTGCAAGTCTGGAGTTTGTTTTCTTCTAACTGACATCACTACAAGTCACTTGGCAGACCGGAAGAAAAACCTCTCTCACTGGCTCCAGAGATCAGGAACACCTGCAGGTCTTTCTCATGTGCGATCCCAGTTGTAGAAAGACAGTTGAGGTTGAAAATTGACAATTTTTCCCTTCACAGAAAAAGTGAGAGATTTCAGCTTTAAACACGCACTGAGATTAATTTGGAAACGGAGGGGAGAAAACGAGAGGAGGAGGTGAGAAAGGAGGATTAAGGGAGGAGTGTTAAAAAACCCAGGAAAACTGCAGGAGTCCTCGATCGTGTCCCGGGTTGACGAGAGGGTTTCAAAGAGGTTGGCTTATTGTTCTGTCATCTTCTGTTATGATCCGTGTGTTTCTGTCATTTTGTTACAGAGTGATTGGCTTTGAGGAGGGCAGGATGCTGGCTGAGTCCTGGAACGCCGCCTTCCTGGAGTCATCGGCCAAAGAGAACCAGGTTAGGATCCCATCACGAAGCACCAAGTTCAGACACTTCATACAAAAATACACCAGAGAGGAATGTTGTTAGATGCCATGCGTGATGTAAAGACCCATGGTCGTGTCATTATTGTGCATGTAAACGCCCAATGTCGCCAGATTTAACCCACCCAGGTCAGACTGTTTCTCGCAGTCCTCCGTTGCCTCCATTCAAACGCTACATCTGAACCCACAGCAGTTAACCGGGCCGCTTCTGATTCTTTTTCTCCCTAACCAACGGGCACGCCGAGAGGAAAATGGTAGTAAATTCCTTGTAAAAATACAGTTATCCCTTGCCTACCAACACGGAAATCGCTGGATTGAATCCCCGTGTTACCTCCGGCTTGGTCGGGCGGCCCTACAGACACAATTGGCCGTGTCTGCGGGTGGGAAGCCGGATGTGGGTGTGTGTCCTTGTCGCTGTATAGCGCCTCCTCTGGTCCTAGTGGCGTTACAACATACATACAGAAACACTCACTCCTTTATCACTAATGGACGAACAGGAGTCACACTTTTATTGTAGGATCTAAATGGCACATTTACTATCACTTAAAAGAGGGATCCCACACGTAAATCATAATTTTTCAGACAAAACAGATTCTTCACATCATTAATTAGCCAACTCATACTTACTTCCTGTGGGACTCTGCTAACTTCTTGATCCCCCCCCCCCCCCCGTGTTGTCAGACAGCAGTGGAGGTGTTCAGGAGGATGATTTTGGAGGTTGAGAAGATGGAGGCAGGACAGCCACCGGGTCGGATCTCCTGCTCGTTAATGTAGGTCTGGGGGACTCTTCTTCCTCCCCCAGACCTCCCACCACCACTCCTGACCAGCTGACTGAGCCAGGCAGGAATGAATAACCGACCAGTCACAACTATACATTTATCTACCCGCCGTGCTGGCAGGTAACCAGCCATCGTTTGGTGGTCCCCTTCTGTAATAAAAAAACAATATGGATTAGGAAATGGTGGAAATTGGTGTTGAATGTGAGCTCTACCAGCCACCTTGCCCTTAAAGCTACAATCCTTTACATGCAGCGCACACCTTTGTTTGCCCTTTACTTCCTGTCTGTGCTGTGTGACGATATCCAATCCACAGATATTCAGATCCTGCAGACTGTAGCAGTATGTGATGTGGATGGTTGGTGTCTGGTAGGACTTGGCCAGGAAAAATGATAGGGTGCATAGTGTTTTCATCTTCATCATAGCAGCCAGATGAGGAAGAGGAAGGCAGGTAGTGTTGAGTTTGAAATGTTGAGTTCAGAAATGACGTGCTTCAGGACTGTAGCTTTAATTAATCAGAATTAGGTGGTCTTAATCTGTTATTCTAAGTTTGAGTTCCCTGTTAAGTTATTAAAAGACACTGTTGTCAATGGACAAGACGGGCTGTTTCCTTCCAGGTAAGAAAATGGTTTGATGTAGTTTATTTAACGTATGATGTTCAATTATTGAAAGGACTGTATTGGCAATTTTATGATTTTACTCTATTTTGTAAAACACTTGTTTCAGTGCATTTTGTCAGTTTGTTCCCCTAAAAGCGCTTTATAAATTACAAATATTATTGTTGTTATTCTTTTATGATCATTATTACTATTATTACTTTGAGTTAAACTATTTGTAGCTCTGGCTTTAAAGATCACGTTTTCTAACGAGGTGGAAAGTTTTGAAAACTGTCATCAACCCTGTGATCCGCCTGCCTCTTCTACTAATGTAAACTTTATTGATCCTGTAAGGAAAGCGCGTCTTTTTCTCTCTCGTTGTCCTCCACGCAGGAGGTCAGAGGTCAGATGGTTGCCGTTGGTAAACCCAAGGGCCCCGTCGACCCGCTGACTCCGGCTCTGACCCCAAAGATTTCATTTTATTTGAGAAACCTTTTTATACAGACAGAGGAATATTTCTGTTTCTATTCCTGTTCTCATTAAAGCTGTGTACAATCGTTTGGCTACATGTCTGCTCCAAGTGTGTTGATTGAGGCCAATAGTGATGATGGTGGTGGTGATGATGATGGTGGTGATGATGAACATGGTGACGACAACAGCTGATATCGGTGATAACAGAATCTGATGGGTCTCATCAGTACTGATACACCATAAAAATAGAATTACACTGCAGATGGTTGACAAAACGTAAAAAGACTCGAACAGTGGACAAAAGACGTTTTGTATGTCTGTCAACCAGACCTACCAGGGTACGGCTGAGCCCTCCAATGACGTTATCTTCCCACAGAATCACAATTTCACTCTTCCGTACCGAAGGAAGTTTCGTTTGCCTAGCCGAAGAGCTCCACATTGAACTTGAATTCTTGAAAAGCACAAATTGTCCCAGATTAAACTGTTCGCTCACTTACATCATTGAGCTGACAGTCCCCTGGAAGGATGCAGTCGATGAAGTGTATGAGCGTAAGAAGCTGCGGTACGCCAACCTAGCAGCCGAAGCAGAGGACAGAGGCTGGAAGGTAAAGGTGCGCCCTGTGGAGGTGGGTTGTAGGGGCTTTGTTGCCAGCTTCACAGCAAAACTCCTGAGGGAACTAGGAGTCAGGGGGCAGGCCCACAGGAGAGTGATCAAAGAGCTAGCCAACACTGCTGAGAGGACTAGCCACTGGATCTGGATCAAAAGGAGAGACGCCGTCTGGGCTGCCAGGGTGAACAGCTAACCACAGGTCACACACCCAGGACCGATCAAACCTGTGGTGGGCCTGCCTCAGCGGAGGGTGTCTTGTGATGAAAGGCCGAAACACCCTGTGATGCTGAGGTACACAACTGATGATGTGTCCTGGTGGTGGCAATGTCACCTTGGCAGACATCTCCAGTTTGATCTCCACTGAATCTGTTGCAGTGCAAACACTAGGGATTTTAACAACCAGTCCTTTTTTGAATCTTGTCATACAACTTGTTTGGAAATGTCCGCATCTCCTTTGCTGGTTCCCTGGCTTAGTCCTCTATGGGACGTCATCATTTATACATGACGCTAAGTACTCCTCTTAACCAATGACATTGTCCCAAAATGTGTCACATGATATCCCCTATGGGTTATTCTCCATCACGTGACTTTTCCATTGCCAATGAACAACTCTGCCATGTTGGGGGACAGCTAGACCTTAACAACCACTAGTTCGACTGAAGTTCTCACTGGCCATCTGTCTTTACAAGAACGACATTTTAAGCGAATATCGGAAATAAAACATCGCGGTTGTGATCCACTCTTCGAAAACAGTTAATTTTACAAAGTTCTGACCAAACGACGCAAAGGATCAGATTCGAACCACGGAAACAGCACAGAAATGAACCATTGTAACGTATCGAACCACCGTAGCTGCCCTGTATGAAGCGAACCTCGAAACACGCTCTGTTTAGAAAACATCTCGCACCGCGCAGGGACAGCAACGCCGCGCCCTCTGGATGGAAGCCGTTGTCCTCCAACATGGCGGCCGTGTTGCCACCACGTGGTATGTGACGTCATATGAAAAACGACTTTATTCCTCTATCGGACCAATCCACGAGAGCTGGGTTAAAAGAGAAAAATAAAAAATACAATGAATGAAATGTATGTCTTGTATTCACAACTCTTAATTCCCCTACAGCAATACAATAGGTAGCATGTTGAGCTGACACATATGTATAATTATGCATTAAATATATCATAGAGAACACAACGAAATGAAGTTAAACTCAAACATCCCTCGTAGGCTGCTTACTACTGAAGAGAGGCTAAATCTCGCTTGTCTCGTCCTTGTTCTTGTCTAATGTCTTGCCATTGTTATTTTGGCGCCTTTTGCATTTTGCTTGCAAGGTGTTTGGTTTTATTCATTACGTGGAGGGGCAAAGGTCACACCCCTGTAAGGGGGAATATGAAAGGAATCAATACAGAGACGATGTTTCTGCTTCAAGTCCGTGAGTGACGTAAAAAATCTAAACATATACATTTTACATGTTCACCAACACCCTCAATAGACATTGTATTGTCCCTTTAAGAAACTGCACAACTGGAAAATAAAGAGTATTGTTTCTTTAAGAAACTTCACAATAAGAAAAATCCCAACATGAATCAGTATCAATGCCTTTCATCCCCTTAAACTACACAAAGAAAACACACTGGAAGTTGTCATGTATTGGGTTTGGATTTGACACCTGTGGGTACCCGTAAGGAGTGATGTCATACCCGGAAATGGTGTAACAAGAGAACTCACTCAGTGTTGAAATGCGAGCATGTGTTTGTCGTTCGTTTTGATTCAATTCAGTGAATATTGTGATGGTCTAATTTCAAGTATTAAGACGTAAACACAACAGAAATACGTCAGAAAATATCAGCATTGTACTTTAAACAGACTAGCTAAACAGTGTCTTGCTAAGAATTTTGGAGAAAGACCCAGACTTCTTCAACCAGTAAATGAGGAACTCCCAGTATTCACAACTGAACGTGTCTCTGAAGCTGCTGTTATTAAAGTGCTTGACAGCTTAAAACGGTCCAAGTCCAAGGATGTCTTCGACCTTGACTCTCATTTCTTTAAGAATTATAGCTCGATTATATGTAAACCTTTAACTCATCTGATAAATTTATCAGTAAAAAAATCATGTTTTCCATCTTCCTGGAAGGCTGCAATAGTGACCCCTGTCTTTAAGTCAGGGGACAGTACTGCTCCACCAAATTAAAGACCCATCAGTATTCTCCCAACAGCCTCTAAAATTGCTGAAAAGATTGTGTGACCAGCTAGTCACCCACTTAAATGGTGTATATAATTTACACCCAATGCAGTTTGGTTTCTGTAAGCATCATTCTACAGAAACTGTTATTTTGTGGAGCAGATTAAAAGTGATCTTGACAATGGTGGTGTGGTTGGAGCCGTGTTTTTGGATTTTACAAAGGCCTTTGACACTGTTAATCATGACGTCCTACTCTTAAAAGATTTCAAGATTTAACTTTTCCGTTGATGCATTAGACTGGATGGAGTCCTATTTAAATAAGAGAAAACAGTGTACTAAAATTGATGACAAGTGTTCAGCAAACACATATTGTACAGCTGGGGTCCCTCAAGGGTCTATACTAGGACCAATTTTATTTAGTATATACATAAACGACCGTCCACAAGCCTGTCCAGATGTAAACATTCAAATGTATGCCGATGATACGGTCATCTTCACTCACGCAAGATCAAAAGAGCAAGTTGCTGCTAAATTAACAGCTGCCATGTGCAAGGTATCTGATTGGCTTACAAACTCATGCTTAACTCTCAATGTAAGCAAAATGTCTGTCCTCCCAGTGAAACAGTGAAGGATGTCTATCCTCCCAGTGAAATATAGTGAAGGATGTCTATCCTCCCAGTGAAACAGTGAAGGATGTCTATCCTCCCAGTGGAATAGTGAAGGATGTCTGTCCTCCCAGTGGAATAGTGAAGGATGTCTATCCTCCCAGTGAAACAGTGAAGGATGTCTGTCCTCCCAGTGGAATAGTGAAGGATGTCTATCCTCCCAGTGAAACAGTGAAGGATGTCTGTCCTCCCAGTGAAATAGTGAAGGATGTCTGTCCTCCCAGTGAAACAGTGAAGGATGTCTGTCCTCCCAGTGGAATATAGTGAAGGATGTCTGTCCTCCCAGTGGAATAGTGAAGGATGTCTGTCCTCCCAGTGAAATAGTGAAGGATGTCTGTCCTCCCAGTGGAATAGTGAAGGATGTCTGTCCTCCCAGTGAAACAGTGAAGGATGTCTGTCCTCCCAGTGAAACAGTGAAGGATGTTTGTCCTCCCAGTGAACTGTTCAGAGAAAGACTTGTCTTTGAGAATGAAGTGTGTGTTTTGTGTGATGGTGAGGCAGCAGAGCATCTCTTTGTCTCTGGCCCTCATTCTCAGTTGTTCTGGAAACAATTTCTGGTTAAGTAGAAAAACAACACAACAATGCGTGTTATACACCATAATAGTATTGTGTTTTGGTGTGTTATTAGAAGATGCAAAATTGGACCTGCTGATCAATGTTTTACTTATTCTAGCCACATTTTGTTATTGATAAGGCTAAATGTATGAAGACCCCACCCGTCTTCACGTGCTACTGTAACGAAGCGCAGCTCTGTGTGAAGCCCCTGAAGCTAATTAAATGAGAAGGAGCCAAAGATCTCTGTGGTTTACTGGGAAATGATCTGACTGACGTCATATCTTAAAAACTAACAGTCGTTTAGTTTACCGTTTAGTTGTCTTATTGTTATTTTACATTTGAATTGATTTGTTTTATGTACTACGCTGCTTAATTGAGTTAATTGAATTAAATTAGCTACATTATTGCATGCCCTTGTTGTGTGGTTTGTGTGCATGCTTTACATGTGTTGTGGGCCTGCCCATTGTTCTGCAGAGGACGGAAGGTTCCCGCTGGTCCTGTTTGCCTTGTTGTTGTAAATGTGTCGTCTGGATTAACGATACAAAACATCTCTACAACCTGTTCTAACCGGCTGCTTGTTTCTTTGTTTGTTTGTTTGTTTGTTCATCTTTTCTGATGATATCAACTGAAAGTACATTAACGCAAGTTCACAGCCAAGCCTTAAGTAAATACACACACAATAAACAATAAACCAAGCCGGACCGGGCTGTGGTGTGGTGCCGGGCCGGGCTGGGCCGGGCCGGGCTGGACCAGGCTGTGGTGTGGTGCCGGGCCGGGCTGGGCCGGGCCGGGCTGGGCTGGACCAGGCTGTGGTGTGGCGCTGGGCCGGGCCGGGCCGGGCCGGACCAGGCTGTGGTGTGGCGCCGGGCCGGGCCGGGCTGGACCGGGCCGGGCCGGGCCGGGCTGTGGTGTGGCGCCGGGCCGGGCCGGGCCACGGCAGGTGGAGATACTGCCCCTCCCCCCCCCCCCCCCCCCCGACCCGCCTTGCCTTGCCTTGCCTTGCCTTGCCTTGCCTTGCCGTGCCGTGCCGCTTGGGCTGCGCGCTGCGTTCCTCCTCAGCCGCGGGCGGGAGAACAAACGGACCGACCGCGGGTTTAAACACACCGAGCCGTGTTCCGGACACGTCACATTACCACTTCCGTTACCGACAGTTTTACTTTAAAAGCGTAAAACGAGGTGGAGGAGGGAGGGAGGTGCGTCCCCTCTCGTCAAAAGCGCAGTGGAGATGCCGGGGATTGAACCCGGGGCCTCATACATGCAAAGCATGCGCTCTACCACTGAGCTACATCCCCGCTGCTCTGCCCCGCCGCCACCCGCGCCTATAGTGACGTCACCCTGCCAGCCACGGCGCCTCCCGCCACCGGGGTACGGTCAGGGCGTAGCGGACTAACTTCTTCGTTGCGACTCATCGGGAAACACCGAACTGGGAACTGTGGGATGTCGGGGGCAGACATGTGTTTATCTGAACTCGCCCAACGCAGGAAGAGAGAGAGTCCTGCCGAGAGCTGTGCTGCACCAAACAAGGCGCACATGGACCGTTTTCGCGGGGAACGCCGGAAACGACGTCCTTGGGGGTATCGCCACCTTTCTCGGGGATACTGGACTGGTGGAGAGGATAGACGTCGGCTCCGTGCGCAACTGTAGTCCACTGACTTCCGGTTTCTGCTGCAGCGGTCGCACCAGTTTCCTGTTTGTTGGCCTGCACAGTTGACAACGGCATATATTTTTTTTTTTGCGACGCATGCAAAGATTGACCATGGAGACATGTCAACCACGTGCACACAACTGTCCACACACTTTCACCTGCACCTCCCAGCAACCCGGTGAAAAGCTTCAAGTGGTGCATGTCAAGTGACGGCCACGATTGAAACGTCTCACCCGTGTGCTGGGAGGTGCAGGTGGAAGTGCGTGGACAGTTGTGTGCACGTGGTTGACATGTATCCATGGTAAATCCTGCAGGCATCGCGAAAAATATACCATTGTCAACAGCACACGCCAACAAACAGGAAACTGGTATGACCGCTGCAGTAGAAACCGGAAGTCAGCGGACTACAGTTATGCACAGAGTCGACTGAGGACGCTAATGAAACAGTAGGTGGTGATAATGCGCTATCCGGTTGCAATTCGCCATTAAACCCGAAGAAGAAGTATTTTTCAGTGAAAATCGGTAAAAAGCAAAAACGCTGACCCTTGGACATAGTCCACCTGTGTGCACTTTCCTTCTCTATTGTCATCCTGTCTCCCTCCCTCTTCTTGAAATATGTATTCACCACACCCATTTCCATCCTTTGTGCAAAATCCACCACCATCTGTCCTTCCACATTCCTGTCCTTGACACCATACCTGCCCATCACCTCCTCATCACCTCTGTTCCCTTCACCAACATGTCCATTGAAGTCCGCTCCAATCACCACTCTCTCCCCTTTGGGTACCCTCTCCACCACGTCATCCAACTCACTGCAGAATTCTTCTTCCTCCTCCATCTCACACCCAACTTGCGGGATATATACGGTGATTATTGACACTATAATGTCATAAAAACGAGGTGAATACTTTGTATTTTGCCCTTAGGGGACTGGCGTTAGTACTGCTGACCACTAGCAGAGGGCACTGACATGCTGACTGCCGGAGGATTCCTGTTTGAATGAAGAAGAATATGAGCTCTTACATGTGGGTGTATCAGAAAAACTCATCGTTTGGTCTTTTAGATTGTCTCTAACGAAAAACGTGAAGAAACGGCAGATTGTTTGGAGACAGAATACAGAGGAGAGTATGAGCGTGTGCAGGGAAAACAGACATGGAGCAGAATCCCGTAGAATCCCGCAGAATCCTGCAGAATCCCGTAGAATCCCGCAGAATCCCGTAGAATCCCGCAGAATCCCGTAGAATCCCGTAGAATCCCGCAGAATCCCGTAGAATCCCGCAGAATCCCGTAGAATCCCGTAGAATCCTGAACAGCCTCAAGATGCCTCGTTAAACCTGGCTATGAATATTACATATTTAGCAAACCTTTTTGTTTTATATGATAACTTATACATACATACATGTAAAAGTGGTAATACCGGTGTGGTCGGTGTATAGTTCGGTTCAATCATATACAAACACAAAGCGAAGAAGACCCTTAAATGTGACCATTTAACACTTTTTTTCTATTTTCATGTTCCTATTTTACGTAACTCAGTTAAAATAATTTGATAATGATTCAACTGTGATTATGTGAAAACACAAATTGTGTCATTTCTGATTTTGTGGTATGTGCAGCAAAACAAATGACATCTGTAGGACTTTGCATTGTTGTACAGTTTGACCGTACAACCGATACAGGATGAAGTGAGGAGTTTGGGGTTAAACGTGGTGTTTGGTGATGGGGTGTGGAGGTGACTGATTTTGATATATTTGTCTTTTTTATGGACTCGGGTGCTTCTTTTATCGTGATGGAAACCCATGGGCCCGATACTGTGTGTTTATTTGGACAGAGAGGGAACACAGGACTTCCCATAAAGGTTCATAAGGTAAGTGGGATTCTATGGAAACACGGAACACTGTGGGCTTGTGGGTGGACGACTGTCAGATGAGACGAAATCAACTGGAAAACAACCTCTAAGTGTTTGAATTGATGGGTTTTTGTCCCATGAAATTCTTTAAATCAATATTTAAACACTTCTGAAAAAGGCGATTTCAGATAGTAACAACACACACACACACACACACACACACAGGTTTACACTGTGTCCATTCACTCTCATTCAACCGTCTGTGTCCACAGGAGTGTGGCGTGTGTGGTACCATTGACCCTGTAAAGCCCAGGCCAAGCACATTCTATTGTTACACAGGGCTCCCTAGGCGTGCACACACACACACACACACGCACACACACACACACACTTACCAGAGATACGAGCAAGTAACGGTGTGCACGTGCACGTGTGCGCACACACACACACACACACAGAACTGCCTCTGTGCTGTGTGAAACATATTCCATTAATATCCATACACAGACAGGGTTTTAGACATCCCTCTCTCTCTCACACACACACACACACACACACACACACACATGCACACAAACCCTGGAATCAGCAGAACGGCCAGATGAAGGGAAAGTGCCGCGGCCAGCAGAAACCGTTAAAGCCGGCCCTTTTGTCCGCGGCGGGCACGCTCGGCCCTCGCGGGGCCCCGGCCATATAAATTGGGGTGTCCAACTTTTTCACGCTTACACGGTTTGTGTGGTTGTGGGCCAGGTTGGACAGCACTCAGTGGGCAACATGTCGCAGTACTCTGGAAAGGTAAGAGACGAAAGCGACGGCTTTTACTCTGCTCGAACAAAAGGGCGAGTGGCGAGGAGAGCGTCTGTGCTGCAGTCTGGTTGTTTTCCTGCCGCTGGGGCTTCGGTTGTCACGCGTCAGCCCAGCAGCGTTTGTCCCGAGTGTCTCCAAGTATGCGATGAGACACAAAGCAGTCCATCTGAGACCCAGGAGACTGGCCGACCAGCTGTTCGCATGTGGTTAAACGTAGACGTCCATGAAGTCCATCATCCTCCGACCGACTGTCCCGCCACCTCCTCTCCGTCGGTCATCCCATCTCGCGTTTCCTTCATCCGTTCATCTGCCGCCTCCGTCTCGCCTCTCCTCTCATTCCTCCGGTTTTCTGTTCATCCTCACAGTTGGTCGAACAAATCCGGACCAGATTTTTGAAAGATACACCTTTAGAAAGATAAATGAAAAGAGAATCAAAAATGTGAACACTGAAGGACGGATTTCAGCGACCAACCTTCTGACAAACTGTGTGTTTAGAAAGACCCTCATCCAGTTTCCTTCCTTCCTCCCTCTCCCGCAGATCACCTTCTATGAGGGGAAATGTTTCACCGGCAGGAAGCTGGAGGTGAGAGGAGAGTGTGACAACTTCCAGGATCGCGGCTTCATGAACAGGTGAGAGGAAGGTTTCCCATGAAGAAGAAGAGGTTTGACACAGGACGAGGAGAATAAGACTGAGGAAGAACATCAGAAAAAAAGGAATCAAATTCAGATTGAGGTGCTTAATTGGCTTTTCTAGGAAAAAAAACAAGTAGAGAATTTTATCAAAAAGACACTGAAAGTATGGAGGTCAAAGGTCAGATATACAAAACCCTGAGAGCAGATGGAGCACTTTACTGAACTGTCATAAAGTGTGTTAACTCTCTCTCTCTATGTGGACCGTGTGTGTGTGTCCAGGGTGAACTCCATCCGTGTGGAGAGCGGAGCCTTCATCTGTTTCGACCATCCCGACTTTAAGGGTCAGCAGTACATCCTGGAACACGGAGAGTACCCAGAATTCCAGAGGTGGAATTCCCACAACGACCACATGGGCTCCTGCAAGCCCATCCGCATGGTGAGCCCAGACACCCACGCAACGCTTTCGTTTCATTTGTCAGGCAGCAGCGTGTGTGTATGAAGCCAGGTCATTCCCAACACGAGTCTCATAAAAGCAGTAAACTGTGCCACCGTAAAACTAGGATCAGACCATCACCGTGTGTGAGGGAGGGAAGATGGCCGTCCGAGTTTACATCAGCACATTTGGACCACAGGGACAAAACAGAAGACAAATGAGCTCAAATCCATCCTCACAGCTGAAGTACAGGACAGGGTAGAGGATAGACGATAGAAGACAGAGGGTAGAAGATAGAGGGTAGAAGATAGAGATGGAAGATAAGAGGGTAGAATATAGAGGGTAGAAGATAGAGATGGAAGATAAGAGGGTAGATGATAGAGGACAGAAGATAGAGGATAGAAGATAAGAGGGTAGAATATAGAGGGTAGAAGATAGAGATGGAAGATAAGAGGGTAGATGATAGAGGATAGAAGATAAGAGGGTAGAAGATAGACGATAGAGGGTAGAAGATGGAAGATAGAAGATAGAGGGTAGAAGATAAGAGGGTAGAATATAGAGGGTAGAAGATAGAAGATGGAGGGTAGAAGACAGAGTAGAAGACAGAGATGGAAGATAGAAGATAGAGGGTAGAAGATAAGAGGGTAGAATATAGAGGGTAGAAGATAAGAGGGTAGAAGATAGACGATAGACGATAGAGGGTAGAAGATGGAGGGTAGAAGACAGAGTAGAAGATAGAGATGGAAGATAGAGGATAGAAGATAAGAGGGTAGAATATAAGAGGGTAGACGATAGAGGATAGAAGATGCAGGATAGAAGATAGAGGGTAGAAGATAAAGAATAAAGGATAGAAGATAGAGGATAAAGGATAGAAGATAGAGGGTAGAAGATAGAGGATGGAAGATAAACGGTTTGATAGAACGAGGTTAATCAAACAGCTGTTCACTGAAAACACACTTTCTTTGTGTTCAACAGAAATAGCTTGTATTTCTTTTGACATGTTCAAAAGGTCATCTTCACACAGTGAGACAGGATGAGACAGACAGACAGACAGATAGATAGATCGATCGATCGATCGATAGATAATAGAGCAGTGGATACAAACAATAAGAAAACAAAACCAACAACACACGGTCATGTCATCCCACATGGCAGCACATTCGTCTGTTAGGAAGTAAAATTCTGACATCCGATGAAGTAAATTTCTCTTTCAGTCTTGCCATTTTTCTATTTCTACAATGTTTCTCTATTTGTTTTACTTTCAGTCCAAATTTCAGCTTTACTGTGAAACAGAAACTGTACGGCTAAAGTCAGCACAGACAAAACTAGTGTCAGTTACATTATCCACCGAGTTTGTAGAATTATTTCTAACCGCAAATACGCAGGTGGTCGTCCTCCTATAAGATACACTAACACACATATCCACCAACGCAGAGACATTGTGCAGCAGTTAGACACATCTATCTATCTATCTATCTATCTATCTATCTATCTATCTATCTATCTATCTATCTATCTATCTATCTATCTATCTATCTATCTATCTATCTATCTATCTATCTATCTATCTATCTATCTATCTATCTATGTGTGTTCTTCATCCCTGCAGCATGGAGAGCATTACCGCATTGAGCTGTTTGAGGCCATTAACTTCGCCGGTCAGTGTGTGGAGGTCACCGAGGACTGTCCCTTCCTCCAGAGCCGTGGTTTGTCCAAGAACTGCATCAACTCTGTCAAGGTCTACGGAGACGGAGCGTGAGTTCTCACACACACACACTCACAACTTGCAGATATATGCAGACTGCATGATGCAGTTCACAAATTGTATTTGGAAGAGCAAAGATGTACACACACACACACACACACACACACACACACACACACACACACACACACACACACACACACACACACACACGGTAACAGCTTTATTGAATCGACAGAAAACTTGGTGCCCTTAATATGAGCCCTGTGGCTTACCATCTTGCTCTCTGTGTCTCTCCCTCTCTCTCTGCAGCTGGGTGATGTACGAGGAGCCAAACTTCCGTGGTCGTATGTACATCGTGGAGAGAGGAGACTACAGCAGTCATAACGAGTGGCAGGCCCAGAACCCCAACATCCAGTCAATCCGCCGAGTTGTCAACTACTTCTAAACACTGGCCTTTGACCTTTGAACCTAAGCTCCCCCTGCCACTATAGACTGTCACCCTTCACCTCTTTAGTCATTTTAAATAATAAAAAAAAAAGAAAACAATAAGCTAGCATTTATTTTTTTAATCAAACACACTCCATGTGTTATCTGTTGGCATGTTTTGCAGAAAGGATAAAAGCGAATATTTCCTCGGTCAACAGAAAGTGTGTGTATTAAATCTGACATCTGATCCCAGTGCAGCTTTTTATATTCCATTCTGACACAAACAGAAATACATGAGGCCAAACACAAACACGCAGACAAATAAATCCTTACACAAGCTGACATTACCAACTGAGTACAGTTTTATTAAACTGAGTCCAAACTCAAACTGAAACCAAACACAAGTGATTTATTTCTGTTCGCTGCTCAACAACATCAGCTCGTTATTAAAAGTCAGATCAGCTAAGCAAGCAAATGCAGCAACTAGTCCACACCAGCACAATGAAAAAAAAGAAAATTATGAGCATAAAATCAATTTTACTTTCAAGAGTCAATGTTAAACCAAAATTTCTGCACGTTTGTAAAGGGTCCTTTGGTTTAACTTTACATTTCTATTTCATCTGAAAAAAGTGCGACAAAAGATTTCCGTTTCAAAACACAATATATTCATTTTGGAAAAGGACATGAACTTCATGATGCGTGCTCAATAATCCGGATTGGGGAATAGTTGCAATCACAGCATTCTATGATGATGACAGATGTACTCTTAGACACCCCCCCCCAGTTCAGAGTTTATAAGGGTGGGGGTACCTGCAGTCAGGTGAGACTGAAAAGGTCACTTAGTTGAATGATGAAACGTTTCTCCCAATAAATGTTGTGCCCAGATGAACTGATTCAACTTCAGCTCTTTTAAATGTCTCCAGAATCTACTGGTGTCACTTCATTTAATGGGAAAAATTCCTTCTTTTCCAATAAAAAGAAGTGGAGGGAAAGTCAATAAGGTCGCTTCACAACAAAATATTGAAACAAAACTGAGAATAAATAAAATCAAAAGCTTTTTTTTAATATATTGGCATTTCGTCTTCTGTGAACACATTGAACATCTTCAAAATCAAAACTGGCTCAACAATATCCATTTTTATCTGTTAACAAAACATACCGAAACCATATAAAGAATTAAATGTAATATTCATTCCTGCTGAATTACCACTTATGTGCAGCATCTGAACAAACTAATTAGCAAAAAAAAAATTTTTTTCCTTTTCTTCTGGACAGAAATACCAGAGAAGTGCAAGTCCGGGCAGGTTCGGCCTCCCGTTGAATCTGAAACACTTTTTTTAACTCGCTGTTTAAAAACAGCATAATCAACCTGACTGGGTCCATTACAATACTTTATAATGAGTTTCTAAATGGAACGGTGAACCATTTGAATTAGTTCCTCAAAGAACCATCTGAGGGTCTCCTGTGGTTTCAGTTGACAGTGTTGGGGTCAAGTCTTCCTGGATAAATACTTAAATATAATAATCAAATAATCAAATTTAGAAAATAAACTTCAGATTGTGTGTGGTACTCTGACGTAAGCATGAAATTAAAGCACCTTGTGTGCTCAAGTTAGAAGTCATTTCAAGACCTTTACTTCTAGTCATTTTGCAAGGACAGAATCACTAAAGTATTAAAAAAAAATAGAGACTGCTGAAATTCAAAAATGTTCAGAAAGAAAATCTGGGGTTTTAATGAGACGCTCTACTTTTATTTCGATGCCTTGCTGTGCCAGTTCTTTCTTGCATTTGAAATCGGCTCCTAGCATAACTGTAGTCCACTGACCTCCGGTTTCTACTGCAGCGGTCATACCAGTTTCTCGTTTGTTGGCGTGTACATAGTATCAAGTTACATCCGTCTGTACCATCCTCATAATTGTGGCCGTAACTTCATAAGTACAACTTGAAACTGTTCACCCATTTGCTGGTAGGCGCAGGTGAAAGTTTGTTGACAATTCTGTGCATGTCATTGACATTTATCCATGGTAAATCTTGCAGGCATCGCGAAAAATATGCCATTGTCAATAGCACACGCCAACAAACAGGAAACTGGTATGACCACTGCAGTAGAAGCCGGAAATCAGTGGACTACAGTTATGCACAGAGTGGATTCCTGAGTAGTTTCTATCTATGTGTCTCGGAACCGGCTATGAGGAAGCCTTATTTTTTGAAGGTTATTTGAAGGAATTCTTAAGGAAGAAATCAAATTAAATGTTGTAAAAGACAATGTTTACCAACGTCTAACAGGTCAGGATAATGACTGACCATTAGCTTTTTACCTGGCTAGCTAGCTAGCTAGCATGCAAACAACTCCCCTTTATTCTTCTATGTAATGTGATTGTATTTTTTTCAGTCAACTTGAGTGTTCATTGTTAAATCAATTTTCCACTTTACTTTGGCAGTTTAGTCTGAGCTTGTTTTCTTTATGAACACTGTAAATATAATAACTCTGGGGTCTATTGCTTCAACTGTGACATCGTACAGACACATGGAGCCGCTGATGGAGCGCCTGTGTGTATCTGTACAAGTGTGTTTTAGAATGAGCGAGAGAATAAGTGTGTGTGTGTGTGTGTGTGTGTGTGTGTTACATAGTGTGTGCAGAGCCTTGGCTGAGGTAAGTCTTCATGGTGGCGATGAGCTCACTCTCTTCCTCCAGTGTGACATCCAGGTAGTCTTCCTCATGACGGGAGATGTCTTCCAAAACCTCATTCACCAACATTCTGTTTTCTGTTTCTGTTTCTGTTCTCACACACATACACACACACACCTTAGTCTTAAGTATGTATTTTTCCATATAAAACAGTGTATATACACTTATTGGTGTACACGTGCATGTGTGTGTAACGTGCAAAAATTAATACACAGATGTAGCAGTGGGAGTGTGAGAAAGACAGTGTGTCCAAGTTTATATACATATGTTTAGATTTGTACGTTTCTGTTTGTTTCTTTTGTTTCTTGGTTTGTTTTTGCGTCTGACCTGCAGATGTGTCTGAAGAGCAGCTCGGTATCTCTGATGAGGAGGAAGAGGAGGAGGAAGAAGAAGAGGGAGGTGAGGTGGAGGGGGAACCGTGGTTGTCTAGCACCAGCTTAATAGCCGATTGGACATCTCCACCTGCCAACCTTAGAGCCATCTCAGATACCTCCCTCTCAAAACCCAGATACAGCAACTAAGAGGGACAGAGAGAGACAGAGGCAGAGTGAGAGAGTGTGAGAGAGAGAGAGAGGGACAGAGTGAGAGGGAGCGAGAGACAGAAAGTGAGAGAGAGAGGGACAGAGTGAGAGAGAGCGAGAGACAGAAAGTGAGAGAGAGAGGGACAGAGTGAGAGAGCGAGAGAGAGGGAGAGAGACAGAGAGCAAGAGAGAGAGAGAGCGAGAAAGAGGGAGAGAGAGTGAAAGACAGACAGCGAGCAAGACAGAGAGAGCGAGCGAGAGAGAGAGAGCAAGAGCGCGAGAGAGAGAGACAGAGCGCGAGAGAGAGAGACAGAGTGAGGGAGAGAGAGACAGAGAGTGAGAGAGAGACAGAGAGTGAGAGAGCAAGAGAGAGCGAGAGAGAGAGAGAGAGCAAGAGCGCGAGAGAGAGAGACAGAGTGAGGGAGAGAGAGACAGAGTGAGGGAGAGAGAGACAGAGAGTGAGAGAGAGCAAGAGAGAGCGAGAGCGAGATGGTAGACAGGGAGGGGTAGATGAGCTTGTTTGTCTCTGTGTCGTGCTCTAAACTCAGTGAACCTCTATTAAGCTTATGTGTTAATGTATTGTCGCCTCCCTGGGCTCAATGAACATTGTGTGTTATGTATAGTACATGTAGTGTATATGTATTTACAGCATGTGATGCTTTGTACAAAGGGCGACAACAAATATCTTGTAGGACAATAAAGTCTCCATCCATCCATCCATCCATCCATCCATCCATCTATTCATCCATCCACCCACTTAGTGATGTTTGTTGTTCATCTGTTGTATTTTGTTGGTTGAGTAAAGTAATTTGGAGATGTGGATATATTTGGTGTGTTAGGGTTTAATTCAAGACTAATATTAACGTGCCATGATGTCTTTTAGTGTCGTATTAACTGAACAGCATCATACCTGTCCCAGCTTCTCTGGACTGACAACCTCCTCTGTGTTGTTATTGGTCACCTGGGCGGAGTTGACGAGGATCTAGGAAAACGTAAAAACAGAGTTAAATGAAGTGGAACCACAACATAATGTAAAGAAGAGAACACTGGCGTGAGGAAGCCATTGTAGTTTTAAACGTGCTCAGTAGGGGATGTGTGGGAAAGGCCTAGAAGACAGTTGGCGTTGATGAAGACCAATGCAGGAAAACAAATATTCAATTGATTCTGATCAGCACATCCATCATTATTTAAGATGTAATTACTTTCAATCTACTACTACTACTACTACTTTCGGCTGCTCCTGTTAGGGGTCGCCACAGTGGATCATGCGTTTTCTTCTCTTCCTGTCCTTCCTGTCGCTTTCAATAGAAACAAAAAGTTCTAGTGACTGACAGTGGAAAACAACAGACTAACAGAGGAGCTGATCATTAAAAGACAAAATGCTGATCATAGAAAGACAAAAAAGGCAGATAGACACGGGCATCCGGGTGGCGTAGTGGTCTATTCCGTTGCCTACCAACATGGGGATCGGCAGTTCGAATCCCCGTGTTACTTCCGGCTTGGTTGGGCGTCCCTACAGACACAATTGGCCGTGTCTGCGGGTGGGAAGCCGGATGAAGGTATGTGCCCTGGTCGCTGCACTAGCGCCTCCTCTGGTTTGTCGGTCGGGGCACCTGTCCGGGGGGGAAGGGGACTGGGGGGAATAGCGTGATCCTTCCACACGCTACCTCCCTCTGGTGAAATTCCTCACTGTCAGGTGAAAAGAAGCGGCTGGTGACTCCACATGTATCGGAGGAGGCATGTGGTAGTCTGCAGCCCCCCCTTGATCGGCAGAGGGGGTGGAGCAGCGACCGGGATGGCTTGGAAGAGTGGAGTAATTGGCTGGGTACAACTGGGGAGGAAAGGGGCGGGGAATAAAAAAAAAACAAAAACAAACAAGCACAGACAGGCAGTTAGACAGACAGATAGACAGCCAGTCAAACAGACACTGACTTCGTAGGCTCTGTTGACATCTCCGTCAGCCTGGTGCAGGGCTCTGGCAGCGTCTCTCTGGGAGTAACCCAGCTCTCTGAGGGAGGTGATGGCCACCATCTCCTTCCTTCTTTTCTTCCTCTGGCTGTCCTTCATCTCCTCACGCTCCTGATGGACGGAACACAGTTCAAGGTCTTTTTTTCAATATTTCACCTTCCTGAAGCATCACATGTCCAATAAATATCATGAAATAAAATACACACAAACACATTTGCCAGATTTCTCCATTTACAAACACAGGAGCTGGACCAGCTGACTGGCTCTGTTGTTGTTAGTCTCAGTAAACTATACAGCCATCACAGTAAACTGAATTCTATTGAAGGAGCTTGCTGTGTATCCACTTCCTTTCTATTTCCATTAGATTTTCTTTTTGCTTTGAGTTGTTGCTGTTGATGTCTCTCAACACTGGCACACAGCGCACCGCTAAAAATCCCATAACAAATATTGGGTTTGAAAGAAAGAAGAACAAACTTCTATTCCTGCAAAATGCAATAATTTTTTAGTCACATTACCCTGGAACTGTGTTCATACACCAACAATAATGTCAAAAGAATGAAAGGGAGTGAGATCGAGAGATGACAAGTGATCCTCTAATACAAAACTGAAACTAGCCAATAGCGTATTGATGTCCAAATGCTTCTAAAAATGCCGGGCTGTGATTGGCTGTCAGTCAAATCAATCTCCCTCCCCTCATTAAATCCCACCCAACGATTCGGTTTCATCCAGCTATACGTCAGATCAGGGAAGACGAGGTGCCATGGGACCCTTGACGTACACTCCTGTGTGTGTGTGTGTGTGTACGTGTGGTCCACCTGTCTCCTGTTGATGATGTGGACAGCAGCCTCTTGCAGGTCTCCCTGGCAGGCTCTGAGGCCGAGGCGAGCCTCTGTCTCAGTGAAGCCCAGACTCATCAGCTGGGCCATCTTCTCCGAGTCCAGACACAGATGGCTGTACAGGCCCTCCACCTGGTGGACACAAACAGGAACGACACGTTAGAGAAACATCAATCGGCCCTCAGCCAGCAACTCTGACTGGCTGACGCAAGTTCACAGCTCCGGTTGAAACACACACCCGAACAAACGGGTGTGTTTTGTGTTTTTACTATTTTCAGTGGCTGAGGCCTGTGTTCACTTCTGTCACACACTACATTTAAACTTTAACGGGCTTATCGAAAATCATAAAACACAGATTGATAAATGAGAGTGATTTAAATAAATGTCCATTCATAATAAAGGGTGATTGTGAAGTCACTTTCTCATAAAAACATTTGTCTGAGGTGCTACCAGCAGTGAGTAGTGGTGGTGCGCTGCTCGACTGCACACTGCGTTGCGTCTCAGTGAGCTTTGGCATTGTTCCCAGCAGTTTTTAAGACAGCTGTCGTCAAACCTCTACTTAAGAAACCACACCTCGATCCAGGGTCTCTTAATAATTATCAACCAGTCTCTAATATTCCACTCTTTATGCCCATATAGAAGAAAACCATCTATATGAACCTTTTTAAATCAGCTTTCAGGGCCTGTCACTCCATGGAAACTGCTCGTACCAGAGTGGTAAATGATCTTCTACTTGCTGTGGACTCTGATTCCACCTCTGTGCTTCTATTACTGGACCTCAGTGCAGCCTCTGACACCACTGATCACTGTATACTATTAGGAAGAATAAATTGTAATTTTGGTGTCTCTGGCCTAGCTCCCTCTTGGCTTAACTCCTACTTATCCAGAAAAACACAGTGTGTCTGCTATAATCAAGGCTCAGCGTTTTCGGTTTTTACTGATTTTTACCCGGATTTTATGTTTCCACGGATCCAAAGGTTGTTCCTGTTTGTGTGAGGTTATGTAACAGTGTCCTCTTGTGGCGAAACTCGGCATGCTGGATGGCTTTGAAAAATAAAAACCGAAAACGCTGAGCCTCGGCTATAATATTACATCAACATTTTCTTTTGCTAAATATGGCGTACCTCAGGGCTCAGTTCTTGGCCCTCTACTTTTCTCTTTTTGTATTTCACATCTTGGCCAAATTATACGCAGTCATGGAATAAATTTCCATTGCTATGCAGTTGATACTCAGTTGTATGTGCCAATAGGGGCTGATGATCATATTCAAATAACTAATTTAGAGGCCTGCTTGGCTGCTGTGAAAAATTGTATGTCTCTAAATTTCCTGCTTTTAAATTTAGATAAAACTGAGAAGCTGGTCATTGTCCCTGCTAGACATAGACACCAATTTGATCAAGTAACAGTAATGCTTGACAACTCTGGGATTTCACAAAGTGTGGCAGCCAAAAATCTTGGTGTTACGTTTGATCCCAGCCTTTCCTGATCCAATCCACGGCATCGGAATGATACTGCCCCAGAACGCTGGATTGGATATCAAAGGGGAGAAAAAAATATGTTCCAATATCTATCTGATACAAATTATGGGGAAATCTAGCTTAAACCATCTCCTAAATGCTTGTATATTATCACTTCCTGTACTGCATACCATCCGGTTGCTGGTCATTTTAAAAGTGTCTTGCAAGCCCAAAAAGTGTTGTGCACCCTGGGTATAGGGTATATGGTACTGGGATAAAAGGTATAGGGTAGAGGGTATAGGTTAAATACTGTATATGAGACTGGAATAAGGATCCAGGGTACAGAAGGGCATTGAATAAAGAGTATTTATGGTGTAGTACTGCTTACCTTGTCTAGATTTAGTCTGGCCTGGGTGTCGTTGCCTTCGATGTAGGACAGCAAGCTCTGGAGCAAATACAACCTGAGAAACAGAACCTTCTCTCTCCCCGTGTTACCCTGGGTACACAAAATACAATACAAATTAATATAATACAACACTGCATATAATACAACACAAAATAACATGATAGGGTACAATACAAAATAAAGGAGAATACAAAACAATACAACATAATGGAAGATAAAACAACATAATACATCACAATATAGTACAATAAAAAAATCACAATACAGAAAAAGAACACAATAACATTCAACCCAATATAACATGCGTGTTGGATGGGGAGAGAAAGAGAATGAGAGAGTATCTGCATGTGTTAAGTGTGTATGAGAAGAGTGTAGACAGTGTACAGTGCAGAATTTGTGAGTAGAATGTATAGTGTGTAGAGCGTTTATAGTATGTAGAGTGTGTGTGTGTGTATGTATAGAGTGTAAAATGTGGAGGGTGTGTGTGTAGTATCTGTAGAGAGTGTATAATGTGCAGTGTGTGTGTGTGTGTGTGTGTGTGTGTGTGTGTGTGGAGACGGTATAAAGTGTGTAGATTGTGTGTGTATGTATGTAGTAAAGGTTTAAGCACTCCTCCACCTTGATCATCATCAGTCTCTCCTGCTGCTCTCCATAACACTGCAGGAAACAGTCCTCTGCTTTCTGAAGTCTCATCTTTCCATCATCCAGACAGCAAAGCGCCTCCAGAGCTCGGTAGCACCACACGATGTCCAGCTGCAGAACTGCATAATTATCCACTATCCTTAGCAAGGTAGAGCCACACTTCCTAAAAAACACACACACACACACACACACCAGATTAACCTCACCTCTACTTAGTTCAGTGATAAAATGAGTTCAGTACAGTTCAGAACAAGAGAGCCCACCAGACCTTCAGAGCTCTCCAAATACAAAACTTCACGTTAAGTACGCAATACCAGCCCCATAGCTCAATAGGTAAGAATGCTGGCTTTCCTGCCAAAGATCGAGGGTTCAAACCCTGGTTGGGATGATTATCCAGCAAGCGTCCGAGGCTTAGACTCCTAATGTTATACAAGCCAACTACCTCAGACATGAGTGAGAGCAATGCGAATAGAGTCATACAAGCTCAGACGTCGCCTGGGTTAAACAGGCTACTAGAACAAGACCTCCATGGACAAGGGCTGAGTACCAGGGACTGATGGAATGCTACTGTAACAGCAGTACCCAGCAGAGGGGCTATATGACGCCTATGTGGAAACTGTGGACCAGCAGGAGACCTACTTCCTCACTGACTCAGAAGTAGCTAGTGGGTAAATGCTCGAACATCAATAGAAGGAAGCTACTGTCACAAGTTGAAATGGAGAGGCTCAAACAGGATGACTATATAATTCAGCACCCTGAATGGCCACCCAGCAGGCATGAGATAAATGTATTTTTATTTTGTCTATTTTGACTCGCATGGTTCACTTGACTAACCAGTAAAACACAGTGGTCGGGGAGAGAATACAGGTTGTCTCTATGAGGAAGAGTAGGAACAGTCTTCTTACTCAAACTGGCTGTCGGCCTGCAGGAGGTGGCACAGGGCGTCGTCATACTGCTTCCTCTTCATCAGAGAACGACCTTTCTCATGAAAACCCATGGCTACGATCAGGGCCTGGGGAGGTTTCGCATGCGCACGCGCACACACACACACACACACACACACACACACACACACACACACACACAGAGTATAGAACATAACCAAAATAGAAATATTAGAAGAATTCTCCGGCTTCATGAGATTCAGCTTCGTGAGATCGATAACTGCTGTTTATTCTCTTTCTCTCCTCATCTATATTCTGCTCTAATCTCTTCATTTGTCTTATTTTTTACGCTATTTTCTGTGCTTAGTTCACTTTTGCTAGATTCACTAGGTTTAAAATGTTTAACTGGCTGTTGGGTCTGCCATCTGTAGGGTGTCATGTCCAAGGTTACACACACACACACACAAAAGAGTTGTGTACCTTCTTTTCGTCGGCGGGGATCTTAAGTGGGTTCCCCTTCTGATCAGCGATCTCCAGGAAGGGCTTTATCTTCGGGTCTTCGCTGCCATCTGAGATATAGACACAAAATAATATACATCTAAAATTTATATTTCTGACAAAAAACTACCACAATATATTTTAACTAACTGAAAGACACCAACATGGACACAATATTACCTAAAACACAAAAATATCCATACTATCTAACACCTAGACGCAACCTCAGAACACAATACATGTAACATATCCAACAGCCATGACTTAAATTTAACCATCTTAACAACAGAACACCATCTTTCTTTCCACGTTATTCTCAAGTTTACAAGCTGCCCATGTAAGATGGCTACATGTTACTGTACGTGCAACATGCAGGCTACTATTTGATTTGATTCCTTATCATGGGTGTGTGTGTGTGTGTGTCTGAAGCCTCCTACAGACGGTGTGATGTGGGCCGTCTCAGATGAAAGATGACTAAACGTGGCGATATCTTTGGTCGTGGCTCCAAAACGGTGGTCCTACATGGCACTGTGAGCCAGGTTCAGAGACGGCCGTTATTACGGTCTTGTGACCGAAGATAACCTGGGACGAAAGTCTGACAGGGTCAGAAATGTAGGATGACCATCTCACAATGTGGCTGCTGCTATGACCCACATCTACTAACCAACCAATAGAGATGCAGCACGAAATGACGCACTGATCAACGCCACGCACCATCTCTGCTGGCACGAAACACAAACAAACAAACTGTTAGCATCTGAGACCCAAATGCGGCGGATTCAACAAAACGAGCAAAGCGAGCAGCAAAGCGAGCTGCGGCGACTGTTGAAAGGACTCGATTCCTGCGTGGCGTCATGCTGCTCTACCAGCGGCGTAGATCGATGACGTGTGCTGATGCAGCAGACGCGCTGATGATGTTTTAATGGACTTGGTCGTAGCCTGCGATTCAGTAGTGTTATCGTCGTACAGTCTACACACATCACACTTGACGTCGTACCCAAGTTTATTAGATCCGTGTCACACGGTGTGGCGGCCTGCAGTAAACTTACAGGACTGCTGAGCTCACACAGGCTGTAGGAGGCTTTATGCAGTGTTTGTTTTAAGTCTTCATCAGAATGGGCGTCTGGGTGGCGTGGTGGTCTATTCCGTTGCCTACCAACACGGGGATCTTCGGTTCGAATCCCCATGTTACCGCCGGCTTGCTCGGGCGTCCTCCCTACAGACACAATTGGCCGTGTCTGTGGGTGGGAAGCCAGGTGTGGGTATGTCTTTGTTGCTGCACTAGCGCCTCCTCTGGTCGGTCAGGGAGCCTGTTTGGGGAGCAGAGAGAACTGGGGGGAATAGCGTGATCCTCCCACGCGCTACGTCCCCCTGGTGAAACTCCTCACTGTCAGGTGAAAAGAAGCGGCTGGCGACTCCACATGTATGGGAGGAGGCATGTGGTGGTCTGCAGCCCTCCCCGGACCGGCAGAGGGGGTGGAGCAGAGACCGGGACGGCTCGGAAGAGTGGGGTAATTGACCAAGTGCAATTGGGGGAACAAACGGGGGGGGGGGGACTTCATCAGAATAAGGAGCTTTCATTTAGCTTCATTTCTCTCCTTTCCTCCTGTCCTTTCAAATACACCCACACTTCCTCTCTCTTCCTAAAAGACCTACTAGGTCCTCTCAGTGGTCTCACTCACTCTTGACCCCACACACACACACACACACACACACACTGACCTCTCTCGGACAGGATCTGGAACCCTTTCTGGGTCCGCTGGATGCTCTCGTTCTGGTTTTTCTGCTTCTCGTCCTCCATGATCTGTTGTTTTCTCTCCATCTCGCTCACGGTCAGCACCATCACCTTACTGTTGTTCTTCACACTCTGCTCGTCCAGCCGCCGGTCTGAGAAAGCAAGCAGGCGCGCACACACACACACACACACACACACACACACACACACATACGCACACCATCTGTCAGGAACTTAGACACGCCTTCAGACACATGGCGAGAGCTCTAAGGACGGGGATGAATCTGCTGACTTGTTGACTCAACTCTTCTTCAGTGGAAACGCTCCATCTGGAGCACGTGGTGAGGGACATCGTATCTCGTTCACCGGTAAATGTGAAGTGGATTTCACTGGCCTCATCTGTCATCAACCCTCTCACCGGGAGTTTTCCCCATACAGACTATTATGAGGCACCGGGCCTCTGGCCCACACAACATATTACGACGTGACCAGCACGTAGACCACAGTGAGCTATCCCCTCCTCATCTCGCAGACCTCCTGCAGACTGACACCCCGTGCCGCTCGCTCCCTGCGGTCTTCACCAGCAGGTCTACTGGCACCACCAGCCATCAACCTCAGCACAGTGGGTGCCAGGGCTTTCTCCTATGCTGCACCCAGACTCTGGAACTCCATTCCCCGTCACATCCGCTCACTGGACTGCATTACGGACTTCAAAACCGCTCTTAAAAGCCACGTCTTTAAACCCCGCTGTCTGTTTCGTCTGTTGTCTTTTTAAAATCTGTTATCTACGGATCAAAAGCTGACCCATAACAGTGTTTAACAGCAGAGAAAAGACTATACTGCCCCTTTTCCACCGCATGGTACTGGCTCAACTCGACTCTACTCACTTTACTTTTTGGGATTTGGTTTTCCACTGCAGGTAGCATCCTCTCACGACGAAGCCCCGCTGGTCATTTGTGGACGTGCTGACTAGTGTTTTTTCAAGATTTTATTAATATTTTAATAAATATACCTACATTTATTTATTTATTCATAGCGGTATTTTCATGTCACCTTTTAGTATCGGCTCAGCTCACTTGGAACCTCGACGGAGGTGGTACCAAAAAACGTACCCTGTACCAGGTACCACCTCTAACTTTTGCCCAATGGAAAACCAAAAGAGGCAAGTAGAGTAGAGCTGAGTCGAGCCGGTACCAGGTACCATCTCCAACTTTTGCCCAATGGAAAACCAAAAGAGGCAAGTAGAGTAGAGCTGAGTCGAGCCGGTACCAGGTACCATCTCCAACTTTTGCCCAGTGGAAAACCAAAAGAGGCAAGTAGAGTAGAGCTGAGTCGAGCCGGTACCATGCAGTGGAAAAGGGGCGTAAATCATTTTTTTTCAACCTGAAATTTGTCACTGTCACTGTCAGGTGTCACTGTCAGGTGAAAAGAAGCGGCTGGTGACTCCACATGTATGGGAGGAGGCATGTGGTAGTCTGCAGCCCTCCCCGGATCAGCAGAGGGGATGGAGCAGAGACCGAACAGCTCGGAAGAGTGGGGTAATTGGCCGGATACAATTGGGGCGAAAAAAGGGAGAAAATAACCCCCCCCCCCAAAAAAAAACATTAAAACTTCTGACAGGTCAGTGAATAACAGTGATTATGTCGTTACCGCGGCGCCTGTCAAGGGGTGGGATACATTAGAACAGTCAGTTCTTGAAGTTGATGTGTTGGAAACAGGAAAATTAGGTAAGTGTAAGGATCTGAGTGACTTTGACAAGGGCCAAATTGTGATGGCTAAATGACTGGGTCAGAGCACCTCCAAAACAGCAGGTCTTGTGGGGTGTTCCCTGTATGCAGTGGTCAGTACCGACCAAAATTGGTCCAAGGAAGAACAACCGCTGAACCTGCGACAGGGTCACGGATGCCCAAGGCTCACTGACGTGTGTGGGGAGTGAAGGTTAGCCCTTCTGGCCCGATCCCACAGAAGAGCTACTGTAGCTCAGATCGTTAGAAAGTTAATGCTGGCTATGACAGACAGGTGTCAGAACACGGTGCATCACAGCTTGCTGCATATGGGGGGCTGTGCAGCCCCAGACCAGTCAGAGCTGACCTCCGTCCACAACGGGCATGCGAGCGTCAGAACTGGACCATGGAGCAATGGAAGAAGGTGGCCTGGTCTGATGAATCACATTTTCTTTTACAACATGTGGATGGCCGGGTGTGTGTGTGTTGTTTACCTGGGGAAGAGATGGCACCAGGATGCAGTATGGGGAGAAGGCAAGCTGGTGAAGCTAGTGTGATGCTCTGGGCAGTGTTCTGCTGGGAAACCTTGGGTCCTGGTATTCATGTGGATGTTACTTTGACACGTACCACCTACCTAAACATTGCTGTAGACCAGGTACCCCCCTTCATGGTAACAGTAGTCCCTGATGGCAGTGGCCTCTTTCAGCAGGATAATATGACCTGCCACACTGTAAAAACTGTTCAGGAATGGTTTGAGGAACATGACAAAGACTTCAAGGTGTTCCCCTGGCCTCCAAATTCCTCAGATTTCAATCTGATCGAACATCTGTGGGATGTGTTGGAAAAACAAGTCCGATCCATGGAGGCTCCACCTCGCAACTTAGAGGACTTAAAGCAGGGATAGGCAACATGGTCCAGAAAGGTCCGGTGTGGGTGCAGGTCTTTGTTCCAACCAAGGAGTTACGCACCTGAGTCTACAAATCAAGGTCCTTAGCAAAGACTGTTGGTTGACTGATAGAATCAGGTGTGTAACTGCTTGGTTGGAACAAAGACCTGCACCCACACCGGACCTTTCTGGACCATGTTGCCTATCCCTGACTTAAAGGATCTGCTGCTAACGTCTTGGTACCAGATACCAGAGGACACCTTCAGAGGTCTTGTGGAGTCCAAGCCTCGACGGGTCAGAGCTGTTTTGGTGGCACGAGGGGGCTTACACAATATCAGGCGGGTGAGTTTAATGTGTGACTGATCGGTGTATATACATACTATATACAACACAATACAGACAGAGCTATGTGGCATCTTAAACGCTAACACTCACCAGAGGACAAACTCTTCCCGTTCAGGATCAGTTTGATGTGTTTGAGGCCGTATTCTTCTGCGACCCTACACAACAGAAGAGATTAGACACATCCAACCTGCATCAAGATGATGTTCCTAAACAAACCTGTCTGGAAAATATCAGGACCAGCAATGTACTACTACAACAATGTACTACTACAACAAATCGATCAACTACTTCACATCAATCTGTGATCACAACCATCAGTCTTGGTGATTCGGGGAAATTAAATATAAATGAACTAAAATAAATATAGCTAAAAAAATTACCGCACAATGTGTTGGACTGCTTACTGGAGCTTGATGTGCTTTCACAGACGTGTTAGGTTGCAGTGCAAATGTGGATGTATCCTCCTCACAATTTAGGCACATGTGAATAAACAGAATGTAGTTGAATGATGACCAAATCATTTCAGAACGGAGCGAAAGTTGAGAGAAAACCTCATTATTTCATTATCTTGATTATCTCCAACTGTGTAGTTTCACCTCACTTTGTTTTCAGTCAGGTGGCTCCCACCATGATGCTGTGTTCATAGTGTTCACCTACACTAAAGAGCTCTGGGTAAATGATGTAATCTGCCTAAAGGCATTCTGAGTCAATGATGGGGGTCATCATGACCGACCTGTCCATGACCTCCTGAGCCAGGACGTCCAGCTTGGTCTCCATGTAGTTCTTCTTCTTGGGATCCTGCGAACAAAGACAAAAACACACATAGTTCTGTTACTTTCAACAGCAAAACACTCCGCAGTAATTATTATCATCGTTTGGAAAATCATTATTCATTTAAAGTCCAAATGATGACAAAAACTAATTCCATATTAAAATATATTCACTTGGTTCACGGAACGGAGCAAGAATAAAACTATCTGAGATGAGCAGAATCTGTTGTCAAGGTTCTGGTGCTTGTTTGAATGCTCCAGTCCTCCAGTGTTCCCTTTGTAATGGAAAATTGTCTTATAACCATTGTCGTTGCCATATAAGGGCATGCTTCCTGTGTTTATCGCTTACCAATATGCTGTCAGTACAAGGAATAGAGTGTGCGTATGACCAAAGTGCCCTCAGTGGAAAAACACTGAGACACACTACATGCTTGCACGGCAACTCTACATGCAACACATGCGACATGCAACACATGTGACAAGCTGGTTAGAACCAGACAACAGCAAGCATCTGCACCTAACAGATGCTGTAAAACAGGAATCACTTCCTGGGCGGCTGAGCGAGGCTGTTTCAGCATTAACTATATACAAAATATGATACAGTCATTCGGGGCTCACGCTTGCCTTTGGCGAGCTTGAGTCCACTGAAGTGCTTTTCTCTGTGAATCAAACTTACTCAGAGAGACAAGACTAACTATTTCCGTTTTATCACAACGTTCGCCACCACAAACTAGGCGTTGTCGACAGGATCACTTGTGTGGAGAGGGGCTTCTGGGACTCAGCGCAGCAGGTCCGAGACCTCACGGTGTGCACACTCTGCCTCAACCTCCCTGTCAGAGGGTAGCGAAGTGGGGGGCTGATGCTTGAGGACCGGACTCACTCACTGCTGTGATCCACAAAACCAAGGGGGTAAACTACGATCTGTCTTTCTGGTAAGATCATTCTTTTACAGAGAATTGAGGAAAAAAACTGCACAAGGTTCTGGGGATCTAATAAGAGAAGAAAGATGATTCGTGCATTGTGTTCAGTTGTGTTCAGTTACCAGGGCAGGTAGACGCTGGTCAACAGAGATGTACTGGGTATAAATGGTGTATTTATGATATACTGTATGAAAGAAAGATAATCAGGGCTGATCACCACCACAGAATCTAGCAGAGATTCTTAAGAGAGAAAAAGAAAAGAAAAGAAAAAAGTGAGGGACAATAAGAATAAAGGTAAAACAAGCAGCAAGAGTGTGAGAGTAACAACGAAAAAGCCAAGCAAAGAGACGAAACAGGTGACAGGCTGAAACCAAAACTCTCAATACATTTCAATTTACCGGTAGGGGTTCTAATAACAGTAAATCCAAGTTGGATAAAAAGATAACCCGGCTCAGCCATCATCTCCAAACATCCAATATATGGTCACAAACTACGGACAAGAAAGCACTAATCAGTTGGCCATTTGGGTCACAGAATGTGGGTTTCCTAGTACAGGAAGCTTCAGTATTAGACAACTGCAGGCATTAAGAGTCAAGGGAAAAGAAAGGGTATATATATATATATATATATATATACATATATATATATACATATATATATATATATATATATATATATATATATATATATATAGCGTTTTTTCTCTTCCCGGAAACCATCAATGGCGTTGATAAAAGTGCCCAACAAAGGAGCAGCGGAAGATTAAGATAGATGTAGGAAAAAAAACAACTTTCATACATAGCAGAACAAGCTTGTTTCGTGCGTCACGCTCTCATCAGCTGCCAATGTGGTTAAACAACACAGAAAAAATACACACAGCCGATAAATACTACGTTGCCCTGCGTCACGCCCCTAGTTACAGTGCACAGCAGCCAACGGGAGGATAGAAAACATTTGAAAAAATGTGAAAAATAACATCAGAAACATGACAACCAATGGGGGTAGGGGTTGGGCTTGTTTTGAAAAAGCAAGGACTTAAAGGGCCGGGGCACTGCTGAAAAAGCCGACATTTAAAATATAACAAGGCAACATCCAGTGGGGGACTTTATATGTAGTGGAAAGTGCTGGAGCACAGCTGGAAGAGCAGACAGTCAAAATATAAAAATATCACATGTGTATCATCTAATGGGGGGGGGTAGTAAAGACATTCATTTACTTGTAACTGCAAAGCAGATACTTACTTCTTCCTGTGTCTACAGCCGGTAGACACAGACTCATTCAATCTTTTGGACGAGTGCTTTACTCCAGACCATCAGGTAGGAAAGATATTCAACAGGAACACAGTCAACATGAGCTACAGCTGCATTCCAGATGTTCAGCACGTTATTTCATCCCACAACACAAGCGTCGTGACCACGGCACAGACCGCCTCCATGCAGCCAAACACCACCAACTGCAACTGCCGTGCTAAGGCATCGCGCCCTCTTGACGGAAAATGCCAGATGGAGGGAGTCATCTACCAGGCACCAGCAACACGAGAAAACAACTGCAAAGTGGACGCTTCCAGTGGACTAAAAGAGGGCCCTTTTAAAACGTGGTTTAATGCCCAGATGAGTAGCTTCAGGAATGGGCATGCAAGAAAGGCAACGTGCTTTTCCCTGAGAATTAAAACTACATCTTACAAAAGACACGGAGGGCTGAACCGCTTCATCAAGAGAACCCGTTGTTTTAGTCAGTACCAATTAGCAACACCTGCTAATATCTGCTAGCGATATTATCTCTACTAGTCGCATGATCACGTTTTGCTAGTTATATGATAACATCTACCAGTCACATTATATTTACAAATGATATTGATATTCACAAGTCACATTATGAAATTGTGTCAGTCCTATGACATTTACTCGCCACATTATACATTACTGGTCAAATTATAAATAAAAAGGATCTTTTGGTAGTCATCTGAAGATATTTCCCAGTCATATTGTGATATTTACTCGTCATTTTATGCTTCAGGAGAGCACAAATATTACATATGGCACCTTTAAGCTAGCATAATCAAATCATGATGGACGTATGATGTGTTTTCAATCAGATTTGGCCAATTGTTCAATATAAGACTGTATGTAAATGGAGCTATGGACACACACAGAGGCAGTCACAGCACACACACACACACACGACCTTTCTGCCATGTCTGGGCAGTAGTAGCTCCAGTGTGGCCACGTTCGTCTCCCTGAACGTCTTATTGCCCTTCCCCTTCATCACCGCCTGGGCTCTGATGGACTCCAGGGCGGCCCCTACCTCTGACACCGAGTAACCCACCGATGAGGCGTAGCGCTCCGCCAGTTCCTGCAGACAAAACAGACACAATCGAGTGAGTGTGATTTCAAATGAAAGACCTTTTTGAAAAGACAGGTAACTTAAGGCCTTAGTTCTGAAAATGAGAAAACTTCCACAGACTACATTCTCCATGTTCAGTAGAGTTTGCATGGTAAGCCTGGGACACTTTTGTGAAATACAGAAACTTGGACACAGACTTTTATAATAAACCTCCCTCTGTGTGCAATGGAAAGTTTCCTCAGATTCTATGTACTGGAAAAAGTACCACAGAGAGGGGAAAAAAAGAAATGAGACAGAGAGAGAGACAGACAGACAGACTGACAGATACTTCATCCTTATAATCTCTTCATATTATGACATGACAACAAGATAAATGAAATCATAAATTTCCTGGTTACACTCAGACACTAGTAAATGCAAAGAGGCACTGATAGTCTCTCCTGTTGATCATCACAATTAGAGGCTGGTCTCTCGGGCCACACAGCCCGCCTTTAGCTTGTTTCCCAGTCTTTGACTTGCATTCAGCCCAACAGACCCGCTGTTTGTGCTGTGTGCCGTGGAAGAAGAGGTGTGCAGATGACAGGATGGTTTTTGTTGCCGTTTCTGGTCGGTGGCATCCATTGATTTCCTGTCCCATTTAACAACGTTTGGAAAGTTGAACGCACCCACTGGTGGACATTAACCAGAGAGATGAGAATATGAACTTGGATTTCCCATGAATACAAGTGGCTCTTCTCCACAAACCTTCAATTCAGAAAGATACTACACTGCCTGTTTGGCTTATCAGATAAACGTGAAAATCCCTTTATCTACCTGCATGTGGGGCTGTCCGGGCTCACCGAGGTCATTTGTATAAGGCGGATTCCACAGCTGGATCTTCGCCTGTTTCAGGAGCTTCTTTAACTTTGCCTCAATGTTCTGCTGCCCCATCTGGAGCTTCTCTAACTTTGCCTCAATGTTCTGCTCCGCCATTGCCTCTAACAAAGTGAAGAGAAGATCAGTCAATCAATCAATCGAGCTTCATTTACACAGTGCATCATACATTAACATGCGACGTAACGTGCTTTACATGAACGGAGAGTGCATGAATTAAAGAGGGCAACGACAACAGAATACAACACAAAAATGAAAACATCGAGCCACGCGGATGTTCTCTCTCTCATCTGAGGTTTGTAGTCCTGTCACCTTTGTCAACTGTCCAAAGTAACGGGAGGTGAAGAAGGGAGTGCAGGCAGGGTGGAGTGGGTGGAGAAGAGTGTCAGGAGTCATGTGTGACAGAAGGGTACCAGCAAGAGTTAAAGGGAAGGTTTACAAGATGGTAGTGAGACCAGCTATGTTAGTATATGGTTTGGAGACAGTGGCACTGATGAAAAGACAGGAGGTGGAGCTGGAGGTGGCAGAGGTGAAGATGATAAGATTTTCACTGGGAGTGATGAAGAAGGACAGGATTAGGAAGGAGTATATTAGAGGGACAGCTCAGGTTGGACGGTTTGGAGACAAAGCAAGAGAGACAAGATTGAGATGGTTTGGACATGTGTGGAGGAGAGATGCTGGGTATACTGGGAGAAGGATGCTGAATATGGAGCTGCCAGGGAAGAGGAGAAGAAGAAGGCCAAAGAGGAGGTTTATGGATGTGGTGAGGGAGGACATGCAGGTGGCTGGTGTGACAGAGGAAGATGCAGAGGACAGGAGGAGATGGTAATGGATGATCCGCTGTGGCGCCTCCTAACAGGAGCAGCTGAAAATAGTAGTAGTAATAATAGTACTAGTAGTAGTAGTAGTAATAATAGTATTAATAATAGTACTAGTAGTAATAATAGCAGTAGTAGTAGTAATAATAGCAGTGGTAGTAGTAATAATAGTACTAGTAGTAGGAATAATAGCAGTGGTAGTAGTAATAATAGTACTAGTAATAATAGTACTAGTAGTAGGAATAATAGTAGTAGTAGTAGTAGGAATAATAGCAGTGGTAGTAGTAATAATAGTAGTAGTAATAATAGTAGTAGTAGTAGCAGCAGTAGTAGTAACAGTAGTAGTAGTAGCAGCAGTAGTAGTAGTAGCAGTGTTAGTACTAGTAGTAGTAGTACTAATAGTAGTAGTAGTAATAGTAGTACGAGTAGTACTAATAGTAGTAGTAATAGTAGTACTACTAGTAGTAGTAATAGTAGTAGTAGTAATAGTAGTAGTACTAGTAGTAGCAGTAGTAGTAGTACTAGTAGTAGTAGCAGTAGTAGTAGTAGTAGTAGTAGTAGTAATAGTACTACTAGTAGTAGTAATAGCAGTAGTAGTAGTAGTAGTACTAGTAGGTCCTGTCACCTTTGCGGCACAAACGCAGTTTTTCTTTGGTGGGAAACAAAACCCCAGTTCGGTTTAAGCAGGATTCAAACCCACGAACACCAGGAAACAAAAGCCAAAGTTAGAAGGAGGAAGTATCCCTCTGGACTGGAGGTCGACAGGGGGGTCGATACACAGACAGACAGACAGACAGACAGAGAGACAGACAGACGGGCGGACAGACAGATAGAAACGGATCAAACGGACGAGCGGACACAAGGCTGCGATGACGTTCGCGTCTGATGACGTCACTTGTTGTCAGACTGCACCTCCACGTCGTCGCCGAACGTTTACAAAGACGCCGCCGCCGCTGGGCGCGGAGACGGGCGGTTGTTCAGTACCTCGCTGCTGCTGCTGGAGGAGGAGGAGGAGGAGGAGGAGGAGAACTTCCCAGAGGGACCGGAGCTTCTCAGTCCCGTCGCCTTTCTCAAGTCACATCCGCCTTCCTCCGCTTGTTGTTATGACACGCGAACTAAGCCCTGCTACGGCGAGCGACGAGGTCCGCTCCGCAAGCGCGCTTTTCTTCCTCCTTCCATTAAAGGCGGAAGACATTCATTCCATTGACGAATCAGCGCCCTCTGCTGGAGTTAAATCTGTATTGCTTAAAATAGATTCTACTAACTGATCTTGTTTCTCTCAAAAACCGAACAGTGCTGTCCTCCCTCCCATCGACTCCATTCATTAATAGACTTTGTAGAGTAATTATCTCCGTTTTTCTCAGTTTTAACTTTTGATCTCTTTCTCTCCCCCTGACCGCAAAAATACACGTCCCACTGTCTCCACGTCCTGACATCCGCCACGTCTCCATCTATTGTGTATCTGTGTGAGGTGAACTGTTGAGTTTAATTCATATTCTGTTCTACATGACCTTTTCCCTTCTGTCTCTCCCCCTCTTTTCTTACCCCTGAACCAACTCCACTTCCTCTCCTGTGTAAATGCCCTTGCGTATTCGTTTTCTTCCAAATGGAGGGTTTAACTTCTGATTCACTTACTGAAGCCTCAAACCCACCTTCTCCTGTTTCCCTCTCATGCCATCTGCTCTCTTGTTCCTCGTTATCTCTGGAAGTGAGCTGGGACCAGACGAGGATCTCTCTCCCAAGATGGACGGATGTGCAATGGGTGTTGTGTTTATTGCCATGACCATTAACTAGAGTTTCAAAGGCCATGTGTACTATTCACAGAGGACTGGGGAATGTTTGCAATCACAGCATTGTAAGATGGCGACAGATGTACTCTTGCCCCCCCCCCCGCCCCGCCGGTTCAGGGATGGTGGTTCCCTCTTCACGTAGATGGCCTCTCTGACTCCCTGTTCACACCAGCGTTCCTCCCTGTCAAGGACGTGCACATCCTCATCCTTGAAAGAGTGGCCCCTGGCCTGTAGATGGTGTAGACTGTGTAGTCCTGGTCTGTAGATGGTGTGGACTGTGTAGTCCTGGTCGGTCTGTAGATGGTGTAGACTGTGGAGTCCTGGTCGGTCTGTAGATGGTGTAGACTGTGGAATCCTGGTCTGTAGATGGTGCAGACTGTGGAGTCCTGGTCGGTCTGTAGATGGTGTAGACTGTGGAGTCCTGGTCTGACGTGTTAGCTCTCCTGTGTTGTGTCATCGTCTTGGCCAGCGTCTGTTTAGTTTCCCCGATGTACAAGTCCCAGCAGTCTTCCTGGCACTTAACAGCTACACTATATTGCTCCGTTTGTGCCGGGGGACCTGATCCTTGGGGTGGACCAAGTTCTGGTGCAGCGTGTTTTGGAGTTTGAAAGCAACTGAGATGTGGTGTTTGGAAAATACGCATCTCAACTGTTCCAAAACTCCCACCACATACGAAATCATCACTGGTTTACGCTTAGGCAGCTCTTATCCTTCTCCTCCATCTCCTCCATCACTCCCCACTCCTAGTGGAGAGTGATGAAACGTTTCTCTCAGTAGACGTTGTGTCCAGGTGAACTGATTCAACTTTCTGTGATTTTCTTACCTGGATTATTGAGCATGCATAAAGACAATGTTGTTTATTGATTACAGCTCTGCTTTTAATACAGTTGTACCATCCAAACTGGTGTTGAAACTCAGAGGTCTTGGTCTGGGCAACTATCTGTAGTTGGCTATTTGATTTCCTGACAGGCGGGCCCCAGACTGTGAGAATAGGTAAAACATTCTCATCCACATTAGCTCTTGGGACCGGCACACCTCAGGGCAGCTGTCTCAGCCCCCTATTGTTCAGTCTGTTTACACATGACTGTGTTGCCAAATATGACAACAACAGCATCATTAAATCCGCAGATGACACCACAGTGATTTGTCTAATAAGTGAGTGATGAGGGGGCCTATAGCAGGGAAGTGGAAGATTCAACCATATGGTGCCATGATAACAACCTCTCTCTAAATGTCAATAATACAAATTAAATAATTACTGACTTTAGAAAGATCAGTGGAAATCACATTCCTATTTCCATCAGTGGGTCATCTGTTGAAATTGTGGACAGTTTTAGATTTCTCGGTTTACACATTACAGACACCCTCACATGGTCTTTCAACACCAATTACATCCTCAAGAAGGCACAGCAGAGACTGTATTTTCTGAGGCATCTCAAGAGTTTTGGCCTGAGTACCAAAACTCTTATGAACCTGTATCTCAGTACCATGCAGAGTGTGTTGACAGGCTGTATCAGTGTGGTTTGGCAACCTGACTGCTCAGGACTGCAGACTGCTGCAAAGGACTGTAAAAACAGTAGCAACAACCATTGGCATGGAACTACCACATCTTCCTAATATTTACACCGCTCGCTGCAAAAGGAAAGCCCAAAACATCATCAAGGACACCAGGCAGCCTGCTCTTGTTCTGTTCTCACTCCTTCCATCTATAAAACACTACCAGAGCATCAAACCACACACCACCCATCTCAGTAGTAGTTTCTTTCCACAGGCAACCAGGTTGCTGAACAGCTGATGCCACCATATGCACCTTGCATTGTTGTGCTATCATGTACTTTACTATATTGTGTGTGTAGTGTATGTTTTCATCGCGTACATAGCCTATGTATTTAGGATGGTGTGTCCTTGTCTCCCTTGTGTTAAGGCAGACAGCCAGCGCACATGAACGTCACTGTATTCTAAACACACACGATAGTACAGTTGAACTTGAAGGCAGTAAATGCAGTGTTTGTTCAGTGGTTAATGTACTTTGTACTTGGTGTGAGGAGGGAATACGGCTCATCCGCAGCTCTGCTTTCTGAGCTGTAAATCAACACATCGGTCACCTTTACAACCTCTTCTCCTCCAGTTTCTCTCTTTATTCACCGGAAAACACTGGGTCGCCGCCCAACAAAATGAGACCGTCATCCCAGCGGAGGGAAATACGAGCTTGAGACGCGCGCGACTTAAACTAACATGTTTAAATCACATTATAATCATTTTACAATGTGTTTTGTCACCATCAAGTATTCATTAAGAACAAGCCAGAACACGCTCGGTGCTGCCAGCAGAATCAGAAGAGCTCATTTTGCAGTGCCAAAAGCTGATCCGGAGGAGCAGAACAAGAAAAACCCAAACAAGCCCAGCCTCCACACAATGATTACACATTCAGGTTCACGTTTTGACCCGAGGCAGACAAACACCCCTCCACACACACACACACACACACACACATTTATAGTCATGTGGTTAAACAACATGTTGCACCCAGTGTTGCCTCTGCACACACAGGACTCTTGCTGGGTATTAAAGTAAAAGCCAAAAGTAAAGTAAACCCGTAAAAAACTATAAAAATGTGTAGAAGAAGAAATATAGATGTCTTCTATAATTGCTGCCATCTGTTTTATTGTCAGGGGGCGGAAACTGCCAGTGTGTTGTGCTTGTCCTGCACTACAGAGACAGCTGTTGTGGTGAAGCGGGGACGGTTTTTCTCGAGTCGTCGTGGAAAAGGTTCATGGGTTTGTTATAAGGAGGCGTACATGCCCAGTTTCCGGGCAGCTTCGGACTTCCTTGGCGTCTTCCTCTGGGGGAACGGGTAGTAATGGTGATTCTGGCCGGGGCCTGCGGTCAGAGTATGGGCCCCCCAAAAACTCAGCTGTTTGGTGAGGGTGGGCGCCGGGACGGAGAACTTTCGGGGTGCCGCGGGGCCGGCATCGCGTTGGTCGTCGTCTCCTCCAGTCACAGACTTGTTTCTCTCCACTTCCTGACTTAGATCGGCGGCAGATCCACCGACGGATCCGACCGGTGTGGAGCTTTCATCGGAACTGGTGAGAGAGCCGGCGACGGAGGCGTCTTTAGACCCGCTGACGGAGTCGGCGACACCGTCCTCTTTGGCCCCATCTCCAGAGAGTTCCCCGGGGCCACAGTGGTCACCTGTCGCTGGTTCTCCTTTGGACCTGTTGAATGACAGGACTGGGTTGTCTCCTCTGGTTCTGTTGGGAGAACTGCTCGGCGAAACTTCCGCGGAAGGCTTCTGGGCGGTATCAGCCGTCGAGGCACTGAGTACCTCCTGCTCTGCGGCCTCCAACAGAGAAGAAGAGCGCCTGTTTAGAGAGAGAGAAACAAAACAGTGTAAACCAGTAAACCAGACGCGTATCTTTAATGCTGCCCGACGGACTCGTGCTCTTCCGCTACTTTCAATGAGTCCAATTCATTCTCTCATCATTTCTTCTCCTTCCTTTCCCCCGGGTTTTCCCTCCCTTTGACTCCCCAATTGTATCCAGCCAATTACCCCACCCTTCCGAGCCGTCTCAGTCGCTGCTCCACCCCCCCCCATGCCTCCCCCGAGACATGTGGAGTCACCAGCCCCTTCTTTTCACCTGACAGTGAGGAGTTTCCCCAGGGGGACGTAGTGCGTGGGAGGGTCACGCTATCCCCCCCCAGTTCTCCCTCCTCCCTGAACAGGCGCCCCAACCGACCAGAGGAGGCGCTAGTGCAGCGACCAGGACACATACCCACATCCGGCTTCCCACCCGCAGACACGGCCAATTGTGTCTGTAGGGACGCCCGACCAAGCCGGAGGTAACACGGGGATTCGAACCGGCGATCCCCAGTGTTGGTAGGCAGTGGAATAGACCACCACGCTACCCGGACACTAATTCTCACATTGTTTCATCATTACACACGTCATCGCACAAACGGTATTTTAGACAATGTTTGTCTTTTCAAATCAACTTAAGACACATCAATATAGTTTTAACGTCATGGCACACGCTCATTTTCTCAAAGAACGACCGCCGTAAGAAACAACAACAACAACAACAACAACAAACTGGCCTGGACTGTGGGCGGCGTGGGAAGTACATCCATTGCTCGTTGCTGTACGCGTCTGTCGTCGGCGGATGGGAGGGAGTGACAGCCACGCCGGTGGTCAAGAGATGGGCCCGGCGGTAGAGGCCCAGGTGTGTGTGCCAGGAGTCGCAGGTCGTCAGGGCGGTGTCAAAGGTCGGCAAGCCGGAGGCGGGCAGGTCGCTGTTCTCTTCCTGTGGCGGCGACAAGCCCTGCATGATCGGGACAACGCTGAGCGACTCGGAGAGCTCCGCCGATACTGGAAGAGAGAAGAGAACCGAGACGTCTCGCTCTTACATTCGCCTCCTTTTGGTTTCAACAGACGCTTTGTGTGCTCAGCTTGGTTCCTATGTGTTTTGGTCCACATTCAGACTTCTCTTCACGGTAAAACACATGAAATGAGAAACAGGTAAGTGCACAGATCATTTGAGAATGACCACCGGAAGCGTTTTCCCATAAGTCTTACAGCACGCTGAATAAGAATACAAGCTCAACAGGTAAGGAGACCACACACACACACACACACACACACACACACAGGTGAACCAGCTCACCTGGACACCAAGTTTCACCATCATCTGACTGACCTCCTCAGTCTCACCTGACTGCAGGTACCCCCACCCTAATAAACAATACAGTGACTGCAGGTACCCCCACCCTAATAAACAATACAGCGACTGCAGGTACCCCCACCCTTATAAACAATACAGCGACTGCAGGTACCCCCACCCTTATAAACAATACAGCGACTGCAGGTACCCCCACCCTTACAAACAATACAGTGACTGCAGGTGTCCCCACCCTTATAAACAATACAGTGGCTGCAGGTACCCCACCCTTATAAACAATACAGCGACTGCAGGTGTCCCCACCCTTATAAACAATACAGTGGCTGCAGGTACCCCACCCTTATAAACAATACAGTGGCTGCAGGTACCCCACCCTTATAAACAATACAGTGGCTGCAGGTACCCCCACCCTTATAAACAATACAGTGACTGCAGGTGTCCCACCCTAATAAACAATACAGTGACTGCAGGTACCCCCACCCTTATAAACAATACAGCGACTGCAGGTACCCCCACCCTAATAAACAATACAGTGACTGCAGGTGTCCCCACCCTTTTAAACAATTATTGTTGTATAGTTTATAAGGGTGGGGTACCTGCCGTCAGCTGAGACGGAGGAGGTCACTTAGACGAGTGACTGTGATTTTGTGATGAGGTTTCTCATATCAGAGAAACACAGAATAACGTATCTGCACATTTCTGAAGGTCATCTTGTCAAAATCTTTTCCTAATTCCCTCTTCGACTGAAACAAAGCCCTGTCCCTTCCATAACGTTCTGCCGGTGTCAACCTTTTCCGTGTGGGAGGGTTGTGTTTGTGGTGTTCAGGTGTTTTTCTACTTGTGTCTTCATTGTGACTCACTCCAGACAGCAAAGCTGGCTCACATGAGGTTACATGTACGGAAGATACACGTGTGGGGTAATCCACCCGGGCTGTCCTGGCTGCCTGCCTGCATGCATGTTTGGTTGGATATCTGACGTTTGCCGTCTGTGCACCACGAGACGTCTCGGTTAGGTGGAGAGACTGTCTGTCCATGCAGGATGTTGTCAAATGAGTTTTGTCGTGTCAGGAGAGGTTTTATGGCTTTAACAAAAGTGGTTCCTCGTTAAAGTTTAGATCTGCTGCACCGAACTCCATCTGAAGTCCAATTAGATGAACACCTCAGTGTTTTTTTAATGTTTCTTTTCCTCCTTTTACAGTGTGCTTTATACCACCTGGTCATCTCCCCAGCATGCGGAGGTTTGCAGCACTAGAAGCACCGGGGCTTCACTCCTACCTCAAACTCAAACGGCCATGGGCGGTCAAAACGACCGCCACGGTGTTTAAACTCTACATTCTGTCAAGATAAACACCCAGTTGAGATGTTAATGCATTACATATATGTTAATATGTCTGTTAGGAAACGACTGACACCAACATTAACATTTGAACAACTATAATACTATTTTTAAACCATTTAAACTTCAGAGAGAGGCATGGTCGAACTTGAATAGCAACACTGATGAAAAAGTGAAAATATCCCCTGAGAAACAAAACAGAAAACACATATTGCTGATCTCACAAACGCAGCAAGGCCTGTAAACCTAAAAACTGCTAGAACGACCGTGGGCCGTCAAAATGACCGCCACGGTTTTTAAACTCTATATTCCGTCAAGATGAATAGCCGATAGAGATATTAATGCATCACACGTGTTAGTACGTCTGTTATGAAACTAACTGACACCACAATTAACATTTTAACAACTTTAATACTGTTTTTAAAAGGATTTAAAATGGCGGCTGTCCAACGCCTGTACACACTGCAGGGCCTCGGTGGTGGCCATGGTGCGTCTGTAATGGCGTCTGTACCCAGACATGTAGCACATAACCACAAGTCAGGCTTAGACTGTTTCTCTGCGCTGGAGGGCGCTAGTGGGTTTCTAGTGGGTTTCTAGTGGACTTCACGAAGGAAATGACGCGACCAGCTCACGTCATAAATACTGACATGTCGCGCAAATTACAAAGCGGTCACTTTGACCGCCCATGGTCGTTTAGGTAGATCTTATCATAACCTTTTTCGTGGGCAATTGATCTAAAACTCATTTTAAATGCAAATCTATGCAACTTTAGGAGAGTTCCAGGAGCGGCAGGTCTGCGTCGTTTTTCTCTCTCACAGTTATTAAACTTTGAAAATCCAAAACGGCCATAATGGCCGTCTGGCGTCCGCACGACGACGAAGAAAGAAGGAAAAGAAGAAGAAGAAGAAGAAGAAGGCGAAGAAGAAGGAGAAGGAGAAGAAGAAGAAGAAAAAGAAGGAGAAGGAGAAGAAGAAGAAGAAGAGGAGAACGAGAAGAAGAAGAAGAAGAGGAGAAGAAGGAGAAGAAGAAGAAGAAGAAGGAGACGAAGAAGAAGGCGAAGAAAAAGAAGGAGAAGAAAAAGAAGGAGAAGGAGAAGAAGGAGAAGAAAAAGAAGAGAAGAAGAAGAAGAAGAGAAGGAGAAGAAGAAGAAGAAGGAGAAGAAGAGGAGAAGACCGCATGCCAATCAGCCTAAGTGGGAAGGAGTCTTCCATGCTGGCCGGAGCGGTGACTTGTTGGCTTTCGTCTCGTCTTGATGGAAACGTCTCGAAAGTGTCCAAACTAAGCCAGATCCGCCGTTCGCGCGCCTTGCCTACGGTCCTGGTCTGCAAGCGGATCATGTGGTCAACTCTCCGCGGGGTTCCGCGCTCGTGCAGGAAGTCGTTTCAAAACATATGCTGCGGAAACTGAAACGCTCCGGAAAGACTCGTTTAACCACCCGAACACGCCACGATGACCCGAACACGCCACGATGACCCGAACACGGCGGGGCCGCGAGGGAAGGGCGAGGCGGAAAGAGCGGATCTGAAGTCGCCGCTGACGGAGAGGAAGTGGAAAAAAACCCCACCCGGTGCAGCCTCACCTCGTCTGAACAGCACCACCTGCATGTGTCGCTTCTGCTTCTCCTGCGTCCGCCGGTACTGCGCTCTCAGCGAGTCCAGGTCCATGTCGGCCCGGTTCGCCTCCCCCTCCAGCAGCTGTTGGTGCGCGTGCCTGCGGCGGCCGAGCGCGTCCGGACACGTCAGAGTCCCGCAGCCGCAGCAGCAGGAAGACATGACGGA
>NC_079229.1:36019222-36191722 GCF_029633865.1 Lampris incognitus | reverse complement strand
CACATGTGTCATTTGTGATGCTGGGCTATACAAATATAATTGATTTGATTTGATTCATTTAGTTTACAGCAGCACTGATAGATGGTATCGTGTGTCAGGCGCACACCAGATGTGTTCAGACCCGTTGTCCTGGTAACAGTCACGTGACCGGCGGTGTGTGTTTGGCTCTGCAGGCTCTGGACTTGCTATTGGACAAGATGAAGGGGGCAGGGTTTGATTTCTCCCGCGTCAGCGCACTTTCAGGAAGTGGACAGGTGAGTGACGGCTCATCAGGTGTGTGTGTGTGGGGGGGGGGGGCTCGCGAAGAAGACACTTCCTGTTACCACGATATTACCACTTCCTGTTACCACTCTTGCCAACGCGAGACGATTTCCACAGAAGAAGAAGATTTCCGCAGAAGAAGAAGATTTCCGCAGAAGAAGTAAGCGTTGCAGCGGCGTTAACCCGAGGGCTCTGGAAAGATGGCCGACTCGTTCTGTAATTATAACGAAACTTAACGCAGCAACCCAAGCGAATCACCGGCTAGACTTGTGTTAATGCTTTATGTTGTGTCATCCAACAAAGAAGCAATACCTTTTTTTTAAACTCTCTTTATTGTCCGTCCTCGCACTCCCGCACATTTTCGTCCCTCTCACTTCCCGTCTCTCTGTTCTCGCGATATCGCCCACTACGCCCCAGTTTATAGTCTCTTTCAGTTTATAGTCTCTTTCAGGTTTATTAAACCATTTATCAGGTTGGTTGTTTTATTCTGTTGTGAGGAAATGCTGGGATCTTGAATGTCACCTTAAGGCCTGACAGAGTTCGGGTCGGTACGGTTGCCGGTATGTTATAATAATTTATCTTCTCGGTTCTTTCACCTGGGTGGAGATTAAAAAACAGATGTTTGGTAGAGTTAAACCCAATACTGAATCCACCATGTTCTCTCTTTTCCCTCATTCTCTCTCCACATCTGTCCCCCCCCCCTCTCTCACACACACACACACACACACACACACATACACACACACACACACACACACACACACACACACACACACACACACAGCAACATGGCAGTGTGTATTGGATGAAAGGAGCCAATGAGACGCTCAGACAGCTGGACCCAAAGAAGAGCCTGGCCCAGCTGCTACAGGTGTGTGTGTGTGTGTGTGTGTGTGTGTGTGTGTGTGTGTGTGTGTGTGTGTGTGTGTGTGTGTGTGTTTCATTCATGATGTTATAGTTAGAAGGTCTCTAGGGATGCTAGACAGATAAACAAAAGTGTGTGTGTGTAGTGTGTGTGTGTGTGTGTGTGTGTGTGTGTCTTCACAGGGTAGTTTTGCGGTTGCAGACAGTCCAGTGTGGATGGACTCCAGCAGCAGTCAGCAGTGTCAGGACTTACAGTCAACAGTAGGGGGAGCCCAAAGACTGGCAGATATTACCCGGCTCCAGAGCATATGAGGTCGGTCTCTCTCTCTCTCTCTCTCTCTCTCTCTCTCTCTCTCTCTCTCTCTCTCTCTCTCTCTCTCTCTCTCTCTCTCTCTCTCTCTCTCTCTCTCTCTCTCTCTCTCTCCTCTCTCTCTCTCTCTCTCTCTCTCTCTCTCTCACACACACACACACACACACACATTATTGGTTTGTCTGATTGTTCTCCTATGTGTACTCTCTCTGTTGGCCCTTATTCTTATTCTGCCTCTCTCTCTGTCTCTCTCTCTCTCTCTGCCCCCCCCCTCTCGCTCTGTCTGCCTCTCTCTCTGTCTGTCTCTGTCTCTCTGTCTCTCTCTCTCTGTCTCTCTCTCTCTGTCTCTCTCTCTCTCTCTCTCTCTGTCTCTCTCTGTCTCTCTCTCTGCCCCCCCCCCCTCTCGCTCTGTCTGCCTCTCTCTCTGTCTGTCTCTCTCTCTCGACTCTGTGTCTGTCTCCAAGCGTTTCACTGGGAACCAGATAGCGAAGATCCACCAGACCAGACCAGACCAATACCAGGACACGGAGGTAAACCATAAACTCCCCAGATGCCTCAGAAGGAACACACTCCAGAACCATCTGTCAATCAGCCAGCCACACACACGTTTAACCCGGAAAATTCACCAAAAGGTCTTTAATGGTGACTCACACACTATAATGTGTGTGTGTGTGTGTGTGTGTGTGTGTGTGTGTGTGTGTGTGTGTGTGTGTGTGTGTGTGTGTGTGTGGGTCACTCGTGTGTGTTTTTTCAGAGAATATCACTGGTCAGTAGCTTCGCTGCCTCTCTCTTTCTTGGGGACTACGCCAGTATTGACTACAGTGACGGTACGTTACCTCCATTCATCATCCACCCAGATATCCATCCACCATCCACCCATCTATCCACCCACCATCCATCCGCCATCCACCCACCATCCATCCGCCATCCACGCACCATCCACCCATCTATCCACCCACAATCCATCCACCATCCACCCATCTATCCATGCACCATCCATCCATCAATAGTTCAAAAGTAGAGAAGCTGGTCTGTGCTACCATTTTACAACTATGACTGTTACTTATCTTTGATAAACACCATCGTTTGTTTGATTGATTGATTGATTGATTGAAAAGTATCTGTAATGGAAAGAAAACCAGTAAATTCTACAACGTCTCCACAGAGTGAGAGTCTAGTTAATTGGTGCTCTTGTAACCGCGACCTTTCAGGCAACAAAACACTTTATGGCACGTTGAGATTACAGGCGTCAAAAGTACAAGATGGTCAGGCGAGGCTGTTGACCTGCACGATGTCGTAATAGGCGTGTATACTATCAATTGTGCATTTAAGAGTGTAAACTGTCTTTCCAGCCTTAAATTTAATGTTATATACCTGGTGCTCCAACTACTGCTGCCACCTTTTGTCAAGCTCTGCTTTTGGTTAATTATTAATTAATATTAATTAATAATTGGTTATGGTTTTGTGGTAAATGAACAATTTGGGATTAGATGACAAGAATAAGTTTTTCTTCATTCATTCATTCATTATCCAAGCCGCTTATCCTGCTCTCAGGGTCGCGGGGATGCTGGAGCCTATCCCAGCAATCACTGGGCGGCAGGCGGGGAGACACCCTGCACAGGCCCCGGAAGGACGCCGGGCCCGGCGTCCAGGGGCCTGTGCAGGGCCCGGCGTCCAGGGGCAGGCCACTAGGCGTCCAGGGCCTGGCGACATCCTGAAGTTTTTCTTCAGTTGAGGTCAAACCAGGAACTTTCAGGGGAAGTTCCAGTGATGCTTCACAACGTCATTGGGGTGCTAACAAAGTCGAGGGCCAGCTCAGCTTTGGCTTGTTTCCTGTCAGACCCGTCACACCACTACACCACGTTGGCTGTACATTTGTAGTTCCACGTGGCTTCCATGGAAAACGAATCGTTGTTGTTGCGTTAATGCTGGTAATCTCAACGTGACTTCAGATACCGCTTAGCATTTGATGGACTTCGAATGGATCCAGGTTGTTTGACATTAACCAGAACTGAACTTGATAAATTTGACTCTGTGCTTTCAGTCAGCCATCCACAGCTCTAACTTTGAGTTAGGAAAAAACAAAGAAAATCAATTTAAAGGAAATGAAATTAAAATGGAAAACAGATCCAGTCAAGAAATGCTGTTTCTCGATCGGGATGGTGTCAGTTATCCGTTCGTTCGGAGATAACGTTGGATGTTAAATGGCTGGTTTATATCGTCTCTGTCAGTGTGTTTGTTTTGTGATTCCCAGTGGCCGGTTCACTTGTCTCCCAGTGTGGAGAGAATTAGAGCATGATGACACTACTGTCTGGAACTGTGTGATAAGGAAACACACGCACACACACAGTCACAGTTCATATTGCTGACATCGGTATCCACCCAACAATCTAAATTTTCTTTGTGTGTGAAATTCGTAACACTTTTACAAATAGGGTCCTCCATATTTCAGAAACTGTTACTTGAGAGTTGGAAGGAGACTGGGTGAAAGGAGCCATGTGGCTGAATGTAGAATAAATCCTCCTTTCCCACTTCTGTTTTCCCCTGATGGGATGAGTCCATAGTCGATGGCAAGTTTTCCACACAAACATGGGACTGCACTAAATCCTGCACCACCTCGACTCCCTAGGGGCATACCAAAGAATCCTCCACTCCAAACTCACCCAGCTTACTGTACCAGCCCCCATCTGTCAGCAGATTAAAAACTTGCTGACAGACAGGAGGCAGCTGGTGAGGCTGGGGAAAATCACATCCAGCACCCTGGAAAATCAGCACTGGTGCCCCTCAGGGATGTGTGCTCTCCCCTCTACTCTTCTCCCTCTACACAAATAACTGCACCTCAGGAGACCTGTCTGTTAAACGCCTGAAGTTTGCAGACAACAACAATCATCGGCCTCATCTGGGACTGTGGCGAGTCTGCATACAGATGGGAGGTTGAACAACTGGCCCTCTTGAGTGGTCACAACAACCTGGAGCTGAACACGCTCAGAACATTTGAGATGACAATGGATTTCAGGAGGGCCCCCCCAACACTGCCCCCCCTCACTATACTCAGCAGCACGGTGTCTGCTGTGGAAACCTTCAGGTTTCTGAGATCCACAATCTCCCAGGGCCTAAGGTAGGATGATTGTGCCTGTCCAACACAGACACAATCATCAAAAAGGCCCAGCAGAGGATGTACTTCCTCCGCCAGCTCAGGAAGGTCAACCTGCCTCAGGAGCTGCTGATTCAGTTCTACACTGCAATAATCCAGTCTGTCCTCTGCACATCCATCACTGTCTGGTTTGGTTCGGCCACCAAACAGGACAGGGACAGACTACAACGGACAGTTAGGTCTGCAGAGAAAATCCTTGGTGCCAACCTGCCCTCCATTCAGGGCTTCTACACCTCCAGACTCAGGAAACAGGCAGGCATCATCACTGCAGACCCATCACACCCTGGTCACAACCTGTTCCAACTCCTCCCCTCTGGTAGGCGCTACAGAGCACTGTACCCCAAAACATATATAAAAAGTTTCTTTCTATAGGCCGGCACTCTGACGAACACTAAAAACAGCCGCATAGTGTCTGAAACGTCCCCGTGCAATATACCTGTAACACTGCACATCCACTGGACCTACAAATACTAAATTATATATCCTGCAGTTTAAACACGGGTTTTTTTTTTTTTTTTTTGGTTTTGTTTTTGGGTTTCCCCTCGCCCTGTGATGGACTGGCGGCCTGTCCAGGGTGTCTCCCCATCTGCTGCCCAATGACTGCTGACATAGGGTCCAGCATCCCGCGACCCGAATTCGGATAAGCGTCTTGGGTAATAGATGAATGGATGGATTTTTCCCGCTTTTTCTCCCCAGTTGTATCCGTCCAATTACCCCACTCTTCCGGGCCGTCCCGGTCTCTGCTCCACCCCCTCTGCTGATCCGGGGAGGGCTGCAGACTACCACATGCCTCCTCCCATACATGTGGAGTCACCAGCCGCTTCTTTTCACCTGGCAGCATCGCACCACCATCCTAGTTTCTTTTTTGGTAATCAAACCAGGTATCAGCCAGCAGCATTTGGGAAATAATGTCCTTATTTCAGATGAATACAGAGGGTCTGACCTGCAGCTTCCTACCCTTCTGTAAAATGACCTTTTATGTGGATTCATTTGGTGCTGGCACTCATGTTGTTGGTCACTAGTTTGGTTGTTTTTTTAAGATGGCGATCTCTCTTCATGTGCGTTATCCTAAGCTCATTAAATGTGATGAATTAGCTAACTGACGTGTTGGATAACCGACCAATTGTCAACCAGGCGACTGGCTGACAGACAGGCTGACTGACCAGTCACCAAACAGAGGTGATTGACAGGCAGGCTGATGTTTTGAGTGACTGACTGACTGAATCACTTGTTGACCTGAATGGCTTGGTTTGTGTTACAGGTTCAGGTATGAATCTGTTGGACATTGGAACCAGAGACTGGTCTAAAATCTGCCTGGAGGCAACTGCTCCCGATCTAGACCGACGACTGGGACCACCAAGACCCTCGGCCTCAGTACTGGTAAACACTGTGTGTGTGTGTGTATGTGTGGGGGGGGGGTAATGCAAGTGTGTAAAACACCATCATGAGTTGTGGTTTAGTGTTGGCGAGAGAGGATGAGCTGATCTTCCATGTAGACTGAATGGAGGAGGTGTTGAGGGGACACACCATCTTGGTGGGAGCAGGTAACTGAATGATGGCGAGAAGGAGAGGGTAATAAGAGAGTAATAAGGGAGTAATAAGAGGGTAATAAGAGGGTAATAGATGTTCAGTTCAGATGTAAAGGAAACCCACTCTGACGTTAGCAGGAAGGCTGTTGCTACAAGAAAGCAGCTTTGCACCCTAAACCCATGGTTTAGGGTGCAAAAATGATTATCTTAAACACGTGAAGTCACTGAAGTGACGGGTGTTCATGTTTTTAAATTCACCAACACAATCACTAGAGGCATCTTTCAGGGTTAAACATGAGGAAGGGTGTTACATGATTTACGGTAGTATGATTTTTTTGGGGGGGGTGTGGGTCACAAGCGTCTTGTTTGCCCTACAAAAGCCGATGCTCAGCCAGCTGACCCTGGGGCCGGAGAAGGAATGCGGGGGCAAGGAGAAACTGAGGCGCAGTTATCCAGTACGCCAGATAAATGTGCTGAGGAAGAGCAAACTAACTCACATAACACAGCGGCAGGTAGCAGCCTGGCTGTTCTGAGTGCAGCATAGGTAAATGGTGGGGAAGGAGCTGTGGGTCCACTGACGGCGGAGGCAGCGAAGTCCAATGCAGGTGAGGAAGTTAGGGAGGGGGCGGTGGCTGAGTCTGACCAAGGGAAGCCAGCTGGTGAAGAGACGGTGGTCGTAGAGCCATCTTTTAATGAGAAGACTTTAAGTGATGATGATGATGATGGTGAAGAAATGGAAAATGACTCGGAATCTGATGGCTTGTTTGTGGCAGACTCATGGCTTCACAGTGGTGAGCTGTACACATTAGAAGAAATTATTTCCTTGAGGAAATGTTTGGAAATTCAGTGAAGGTAACTGATAATTTTTCTGATGATGATGAATTCATCAAAACAGTGGTGACACTGCAAAAATGAGTCAGTGATGAGTTACTAAATAAAAAAAGCGGTACCTGTTGAGAAAACACCTTACAACATTAAGGAAAGAGCTTAGGTCAAAGAAAGGGAAAAATGTTAAAAGGCTAAAAACAAAAAATGAAAATGATGAATGTGTTTCACTGGGTGTTTTGTAATAGCTTTTTCCCCTTATCTGCCACTCTGGTTTCACTTCACTCTCTAATTATTTCCATGCAGAGGCTGAGGGTTCGGTCTCTAAATATTAATGGTGGGAGGGATAGACAGAAGAGAGCTATAGTTTCTGAAATGTGTCAGCAGATAGAACTAGAGGTGGTATTTTTACAGGAAACATGCAGTGATAGCACAAATAAAGTAGGATGGGGTTTATGGTGGACGGGTCAGTATTTCCTTAGCCATGGGACAAATGTCAGTGCAAGAGCAGCAATTCTTTTCTCACAGTGGTTATTTGTAAATATAATGTCCAACACAGAGGTGGTGAAAGGGAGGGTTCTAGTGGTTAGGGCAGAAATAAATGGGCCTATTTTGTGATTTGATAATGTATTTGCTCCTAACCAGGGCTCAGAGAGAATGGACATAAAAAAAATGTAAAAAAATAAATAAAGGATGCATTAAAACAATTGAATTTATTGTCATTAAAAACAATATGCAAGCACATGTTAAAAATGAAACGAGGGCTGTGGCTTCACCAAGCAGTGCAAGAGAGACACAGACAAACACAGCAAACACAGTATAAGATATGTGTTCAAAGAGATTGTATTGTGATGGAGGGAGATTGGAATTGCACCATCATTTGGTATTGGGGAGGGATTTCTGACATGGTTGGGTTATTATGTAAGGGGGCATCATGTATGGTTAAGGTGGGTGGGTGGGGTTAAATTTAGTTCCTGTTCAGATAGGAATTAGGCAGGGCTGTCCAATCTCCAGACAGCTGTACCTGTTGGCTATTGAACCATTTTTAAATAGACTTAGGCTTAAACTAACAGGGCTCTCCCTACCGCGGTTGCCACCGAGTCCCCCATTGGTGGTATCAGCATATGCCGATGACATAAATGTTTTCATAAACGATCAGAGGGATGTAGGGGTTTTAACTGACTGATCCAAAGTCCCGCCCCCTTAGTTAATTTTGCTACATCAGACAAGCTGGACACAAAGAAACATGGTGATGCGATTGATGCTGGTTCTGTTTAGCCTGGTACCGCAGTCTGTATTGAATAGTTTCTGCGCATCAGGCAATATAGCTTCAAGAAGCTGACAGCAAGGACTACAGTATGTGAGAGAAGGATCTATTTACAATGTTAAGTTTTATGAGCAAGACAAAACAACGCGAACTGAGGCTCAGTCATTCCGGTCTCAATGAAAAACAGAGAAGCCCCAAATACACACATTCTTTCTTTGCGTAGAGACGGAGGATGACAAGTCAACATTGCTCCTGCACTAGATGACAACTTTTACAAAGGTAACTTTTCCTGCTGGGATGCTAGACGTTAGGCATAACCAAATAAATAACACCAAAAGTTACTTCAGGGTGGCACGTAGACTTACAGAGATAATATAAACAAAGGAATGTTAGCCTTGATCTTTTCTGGCTAACGATAATTCATGTCATCTTAAAAATATGTCAGCAACCAACCTATCCTTCCTTTTCCAAATCTCGTTAAGATTACCACAGAAATAAGGAGGAAAAAAAACCTGCCTGACCTTGGTGATCTGACAACTCCTCTTCATGTATCTTTAAGTTAGATAGCATTTTGCTATTTGACAGCTAATTTAAGATGTGACTATATACAATATAATGTGTCCGTGAAGACTGTGACTTCAGTGTAATGTCACTCTACATAGTAATATTACATTTGAACAGAGGTAGGCCTCCTTGATGATGGTGCTGATGTTCAGCTGATTGTGAGGTCTACCGCACAGTCTAATCCACTCTTTACAATGGACAACATTTGCTTTCGGTTTTGGGAATGGAATAAACACAAAGCCTTTGACACGGTCAGGGTATCGAGTGTTGCTTTTACAGGTCCTCTAAACACGCCCCCCCTTTTTTCCCCTCCCCAATTGTACCCGGCTAATTACCCCACTCTTCCAATCCGTCCTGGTCGCTGCTCCACCCCCTGTGCCGAGCCGGGGAGGGCTGCAGAGTACCACATGCCTCCTCCGGTACATGCGGAGTCACCAGCCACTTTTTTTCACCTGACAGTGAGGAGTTTCACCAGGGGGAAGTAGCTCGTGGGAGGATCACACTATTCCCCCCCCCCCAGTTCCCCCTCCCCCTTGAACAGGCGCCCGACCGACAAGAGGAGGCGCTAGTGCAGCGACCAGGACACATACCCACATTGACCAACATACACACAAAGTCACATCAGTCAAGTTCAAGCTCATCAAGTGCCAGCAAATCCAGTGACTTACCCAACTGTCCATCAAACCCCCTGGTTGCAAATGGTTCCTGTATGGACATACTAGATGACTGACATAAAGAAGAGACGCTGCCATAGTGTAGATGTCAGGAGACATTAAAAAAAAATAGGGGCGTGTAGAGGACTGGAAAATATTGGGTTACAAAAGCAGAGACCCTCCTCTATTTTATTTTTTATTTTCCTTTCTTAATTTATGTTTATTTACTTACCAGATTCGTGTTCCCCGTCTACTGATTATAACCGGTCTAGTTTGGGCGCTATTGCACAATTTGTCCTGTAGATGGCGGTCTACGCCCACAAATGGAAGGTCTCTGGTTGGGCTCGTGAGAGATCGCCAGAACCTTCTACGTTTGCGTTTGTCGGGCTTCCATTTTGTTTGCTCAGGTTGGTAAACGGTGAACGTCTCTTATAACCATTCACATGTTGCCCAGCGCCTGGACGAACTCAGAAACTGTTGTGGTGACTTTAGAAACGGAAGTGAAGGGAATCGCGGTGAAAACGTGTTTATTGAGTGAGCTAGGGCACTAATTTCAGTATGCTAGCGTTGATAGCGTAACACTGTTAGCAAAGTATGCTAGCGTTGCTAGTAACACTGTCAGCTAACAGTGTTATGCTAGCAAAGTATGCTAGCGTTGCTAGTAACACTGTCAGCTAACGGTGTTATGCTAGCAAAGTATGCTAGCAAGTTAGCCATTACGTGGCAGAATGGCGTAGCTGTAGTTGTAAGCCGTAGAGACAGACAGTGGTGCGTTTTGGAAGCAGTATTTTGATTGTTATAGACTGCTGAGAGCAGGATGAGCGGTTGGGATAATGGATGGAGGGATGGATGGAGGGATGGTTAGTATATACTATCGTGCAGCCGGCTGGGCTCCGCCCCGTTGGTGGCCGGGGCGGGGTGGCGTGTGGCCGGCGGAGGATTTTGGTGGCGTTTAGCTCAGTAGGAGACACATACATAATGTACGAGGCTGCTAATTCAATTCAGTTCAATTCAAAACTTTACTGCAGACTCAGGGTCCATAACAGACAAAGACAAATAGGTAAAAGACAAAACCCAGACAATACACAGAGTAAACACGATAAAATAACATAAATGGAACAAATCAGTGTCCTATAAGGAGGCAGCTATACCAGAGCTCGTGATGATGACATTATCAGTCTTTGAGCCGGCAAATAAATGTTATACATGAGACTGTGTACAGAATCAGAATACTTTATTCATCCCCATTCAAGCCGGAGGTAACACGGGGGTTCGAACCGAAGATCCCTGTGTTGGTAGGCAATGGAATAGACTGCTGTGCTATATTTCCAATACATTTAAGTTTGATAATTTATGGTTGTGTTTATTGATTGATAGACCTTTCTCATAAACACTTACCTGTAATATTTGATTTCACCTGTTTAATTTAAGCCAGAATCTTCTGCACTTCTGCATGTTGGACTTCCGTTTGTTTGCTCAGGTGCCCCTTTCCTTTTGAGACCGGTAACACTTGCCCCGGTGTCCTTGAGACGTACAGGTCCTGGAGGGCTGGCAGGTTGCAGCCACAGAGCGAATGATACGCTGCAGTCTGCCCTTGTCCTTGGCACTACAGCGGCGTACCAGATGGTGAGGGAGGAGGCGAGGGAGGACTCGGTAATGGCAGTGTAGCAGTGCACCATCACTGGCTTTGGCAGGTTGAACTTCTTCAGCTGTTGCAGGAATTACAACCTCTGCCGTGCTTCTTGGTGAGGGAGCTGACGTTCAGCTCCCACTAGAGGTCCTGGGTGGTGATGGTGCCCAGGAAGCGGAAGGATTCCATAGTGTCGACTTGGGAGCCACACAGGGCGAAAAAAACAAAACAGTACGCACCAACACACCGAGCCTGCCGTCACCATCTTGATGGTCACTTCACTTACTTACTTTCTTACTGGGGAAAGTTTTTCTTCTGGATATTTTATTGATGGTCCATGAGTTTCAGCTGCAAAAAAATCTATACATGTGCTCATTAACATGGTGTCACAAGTGGCTAAACTGCCCATTTGAAAAATCAGAAAGAACAAGATTAAAGGTGAGGGGTCAGTGGACCCAGTTCCAGTGACGACTGGACTGATGGTTACACGACTCAGTGGAATTGAGTTCTATAAACTGACAGGCAACACATTTCTCTCCCTCTATCTCTCTTTTCTATCTTTCTCCTCTCTCTTCTCTCACTGTCTCTCTTTTGTCTCTCTCCAGGGCTCTGTCTCTTCCTACTTCGTCTCTCGTTACAGTTTCTCGGAGGAGTGCCGCGTGGTGGCGTTCACCGGAGACAACCCAGGTAAGAAAGACGAGGATGAGATCAGCTATGTTCACTGCAACTTATTTTTTACCTATTTTTAATCTATCCGTCTGTCCATCATCCATCCATCCATTCATGAATTATCTGAGCCGCTTATCCGGGGAGACGCCCTGGACGGGCCGCCGGGCCATCACAGGCTGTCTATCATACTGTATAATGTATTCAGACACAGTGAAGACTGGTTGGCCTGGTCATCTCTCAGGTGGGATGTGTAGAAGTAAACACTGCCCTGGTACCTTGTCAACCTGTCACACAACCAGAGTTGTGTGTATAGTGTTGAGTGTGTGTTTGTGTGTGGTATGTGTGTGAAGTGTGTATGGTACAGGGCGTCCGGGTAACGTAGCGGTCTATTCTGTTGCCTACCAACACAGGGATCACCGGTTCGAATCCCTGTGTTACCTCCGGCTTGTTCGGGTGTCCCTACAGAATTGGCCGTGTCTGTGGGTGGGAAGTCGGATGTGGGTATGTGTCCCAGTCGCTGCACTAGCGCCTCCTCTGGTCGGTCGGGGCGCCTGTTCAGGGGGTAGGGGGAACTGGGGGGAATAGCGTGGTCCTAGCACGTGCTACGTCCCCCTGGTGAAACTCCTCACTGTCAGGTGAAAAGAAGCGGCTGGTGACTCCACATGTATGGGAGGAGGCATGTGGTAGTCTGCAGCCCTCCCCGGATCAGCAGAGGGGGTGGAGCAGAGACCGGGATTGCTCGGAAGAGTGGGGTGATTGGCCGGATACAATTGGGGAGAAAAAAAGGGGGGGGTTCTGTATGATATGTGTGTGTAGTGAGAGTTTGTGTGCGGAACGTGTATGTTGGTTGTGTGTGTGTGTATGTGTGTGTGTGTGTGTGGGGGGAGCAGCGAGGTGTGAGGAGTGCTGAGGCTAGCAGCATGGAGCTCTGAGAAGTCTGTTCTGTTGCCAGACTGATTCATCACTGCTAATTCTCCCAGTCTATGACTTATCATCTAAAGATCTACGCCGCTGTCAAGCCATACATCACTCTAACAGGCAGCCTGACACACACACACACACACACACACACACACACACACACACACACACACACACACAAGAAATGAAATCCGCTTTGCTCTTTGGCAGTGCCTCTCACAGATCTACACATCTGTGTGTGTGTGTGTGTGTGTGTGTCTCTGTCTCGTGTGTGTGTGTGTGTGTCTCTCTGTCTCGTTTGTGTGTGTGTGGCTTTCCTTGACTAGATTAAAAGTGATAAAGTGATGGGGGGAGGGGTTGTTAGAAGGTTAAGAGTCACTCATCACAGCACATGAAATAATAACTACGGATGAAGGAATGGAGGGCTGGACACTGTGTGTGTGTGTGTGTGGGTTCTCACATGAAAAATAACATGAAAAACTAATAAATGCAAGGAAAGGAAAGGAAGAATAGAAAGGTAGAATCACAATAGTAAAATTTTATCAGAGGTCAATATTGCAAAACAAATCAAGCATTCCCATCCGATCACCTATCCACACTATGAATCATGGCTCCATTAATAATCCATAATAATAATCCATTAATAAGCCCCTACTGTCTGAGCTGTGACAACTCAGCCAGTTGAGAAAAAAAAAGCACAAACACCTCCATCTATTTAGTTTCACTTTTGTTTTGTGACTTCTTCTTGTGTTGTGAATCGGCGGCTCACGTCCGATGTAGTGCTGCATTACCACCGCCATGCTGACACGACGGGGTTTTGCATAGCCGGCTTTTTTCCACATTTGCATTGTATTTTTTGCGACTTCAGAAGACCAGTATGGATTTTTCAACGGCCGATACTGATATTCAGAGAGCGGGGCGGCCGATATATAATGCCGATATCATGGTGTTGTGTTGAATGCTTAAAGCCACTGGAAACTCGAGTCCACAGTAGCCTTCTACCTGTGCAAGTTAGCGTCTTATGTACATAATAGTTAGCATCAGAAAGTATGAGAAATTAGTTTCAATCCAAATTCAAAATATCGTCATTTCAGTTTTTGTAAACGTTCCTGATATTGGGTTTGAATCGGGCTTGGTTCTGCTCGGGCGTTTATAACGAAAATTACGCAGTCAATTCCCTGAACCAATCATAAAAAAAACATGGAGCCTACTTGTCTGTACGTAGCCTTTTACCATTAGCTGGTGTGCTAGCTAGCTAATGACAATTAGCTAGTGTGCTAGCTAGCTAGAGACAATAGTATGGAAACATCAGCAGTGTTACATTTTCTTCTCAAAAGCGAGAGGAGGAGTTTCTGAACCCTTGTGGACAGACCGGGCTGGGAAACCCAACACACTGCAAACAGTGGTTAACCTGCGTCTCACACACACTGACACACACACACAAACACATACACACACACACAACATTTCAGCTTATCAAGCACGTTGAAATGGACTCTCTCTCTCTCTCTGTCTGTCTGTCTCTCTGTCTCTGTCTCTGTCTCTCTCAGCCTCACTAGCAGGAATGAGACTACAGGAAGGAGACCTTGCTGTAAGTTCTGTAAAACTCACATTTCTTCATATCCGTTATTTAAACTTTAGGGATGTGATCCCGGTAAGGACCGTCCTTGAAAGATTTTTTTGGCTTTGCAACTGTTCCCTACACCCTTCACAACATATTGTGCAAATAACTATAATACACAACAAACGTTTTATATCCTTGCAGACTGTATAGAAAAAATGTGTTTTGTGTTTCACAGCAATGAAATAAATCCAATGTTTAAAACTTTCAGTGTCCTGCACCGTGAGGGAATTAGCATGACTTGAACGCGTGTTTCATCTTAAACGGATTAACTATGTGTGTGTGTGTGTGTGTGTGTTTGTGTTTAGGTGAGCCTTGGGACGAGTGATACTGTGTTTTTGTGGCTCAAACAGCCTCGACCTGCGTTAGAGGGACACATCTTCTGCAACCCTGTGGACTGGCAGTCCTACATGGCTCTGCTCTGGTGGGCACACACACATACAGACACACATATTGTACATATATACAAAGAAAGAAAGGATGAAAATGAGAACCCGTATGCAGCACGAAAGGATAGCAAAGGAGACAAAGAAGGGAAAGGTCCAGAAAACGGAAAAAACAGTGAGACAATGTGAGATGGAAAGATGCAGAGAGAGAGAGAGAGAGAGAGAGAGAGAGAGAGAGAGAGAGAGAGAGAGAGAGAGAGAGAGAGAGAGAGAGAGAGAGAGAGAAGCGGCTGAAATAACTGTAGTAGCATTCAGTGACGTACTTAACAAGGTATCCCTCGTTAGTATAGGCCGCCTGTCAACGCGGGAGGCCAGGGTTCGATTGCCCGACGGGGAGGCTTAAGATTTTGGGCGGCGCAGTGGTTAGCGCGGTTGCCTCACAGCAAGAAGGTCCTGGGTTCGAGCCCCTTGGTAGTCCAGTCCAACCTTGGGGGTGGTCCCGGGTCGTCCTCTGTGTGGAGTTTGCCTGTTCTCCCCGTGTCTGTGTGGGTTTCCTCCGGGTGCTCTGCATTCCTCCCACAGTCCAAAGACACGTAGGTCAGGTGACTCGGCCATACTGAATTGTCCCTAGGTGTGTGTGTGTGTGTGTGTGTGTGTGTGTGTGGGGGACCCTGTGATGGCCTGGCGACCTGTCCAGGGTGTCTCCCCGCCTGCCACCCAATGACTGCTGGCATAGACTCCAGCATCCCTGTGACCCTGAGAGCAGGATAAGCGGTTTGGATAACGGATGGATGGATGGACGTATTTTATGCCGGGATCAAACTACACGAATTCAGCCAGATTTTGACATGATCTTGTCGTCGCCAACAAATTTCCAGTGGTTTTTAGTGGTTGAGCAGGTCTGGTCGACGAGTGGTCCAGTTTAGGATTTAAAATACAGTTTATAGCTCCTCCAATTATAAGTGAGTGGCTGTCTACATTTGGTAGGGTGGAGAACAAAGAAAAGACTTTCATCATCCCAGTTGGGGGCGTAGATACTTGCCAGAGTCACAGGTTTGTTAAAGAGGTGCCCAGAGGCAATGATACATCTACCATTTGGATCTGCAATAATTTCAGCGGTTTCAAAGGGAATGTCGCTGTGGATAAGTATTGCTGTGCCTCTGTCAAATTGAGAATGAAAGACTTTCCCTATCCAACTCCCATGAATCCTTTTGATATCTGTATTGCGAAGATGTGTTTCTTGTGAAAACACTGTGCCTACATGGAGCTGCGAAGGTTGAGCTAAAATTTGGTTCCGTTTACAAGGACAATTTGCCCCTTTCACATTCCAAGATATGTAGGTTATCTTTCTATTAAGCCTATTCATGAGTAAGAAAGGTAGAGCAGTATAAAACAAATGCAAGGATCATCATTACTCTCTGCTGAAATAAAAAGTGAAAATGAGAGTACCAGCTGCAATAATTAACTTGGTTAAACACAAGATACATCTCATCTCATCTCATCTCATCTCATCTCATCTCATCTCATCTCATCTCATCTCGTCTCGTCTCATCTCCTCATCGGCTGCTTCTCCTGGGTCGGGTCGCGGTGGCAGCAAGCTAAGTAGGACACTCCAGACGTCCCTCTCCCCAGCAACGCCCTCCAGCTCCTCCTGGGGGATCCCAAGGCGTTCCCAGGCCAGATTGGACATGTAGTCCCTCCAGCGAGTTCTGGGTCTACCCCGGGGTCTCCTCCCAGCTGGATGTGCCCAGAAAACCTACAAAAGAAGGTGCCCGGGAGGCATCCTGATCAGGTGCCGGAACCACCTCAACTGGCTCCTTTTGACGTGAAAGACCAGCGGCTCTATTCCGAGCTCCCTCTGGATGTCCGAGCTCCTCACCCTATCTCTTAAGACTGAGCCCAGACACCCTACGGAGGAAACTCATTTCAGCGGCTTCTATCCGCGATCTCACTCATGTGTCGCTACCCAAAGCGGGTGCAGAGTATGATGTGCGCAGTCGACTTCTGGTTTGCTGGGAAAACTGTCTTCTCCAAAAACCTCAAGAAGAACAGATTCCATGGAAGCGGTAGGATTGCCTTTTTCAAGTTTTTTCTGGAAGTCCCACCACTCAATATTTTGACGCCTAGACCCGTTTTCCTGTTCATCTACGCGAGCTTGTAAGCGTGTTTTCTCGGCCTGCGGCGAGGCTACTGCCCCCGGAGCTCCGATACTGTAGTATCAAGTTTAGTCAGAGTGGATTCCGTCTCCTCAATCTCATGTTCTTTGTTAGACGCTGTGGTTTTCAGTTGGGTAATGGAGCTCCGCAGCTCGGCCAAAATGTGGCATGGTGGCGCAGTGGTTAGCGCTGTCGCCTCGCAGCAAGAAGGTCCTGGGTTTGAACCCTGGGGTTGTCCAACCTTGGGGGTCACCCCAGGTCGTCCTCTGTGGAGTTTGCATGTTCTCCCCGTGTCTGCAGTGGGTTTTCTCCGGGTGCTCCAGTTTCCCCCACCATCAGAAAGAAACATGCATGTTAGGGTTAGTGCTCCTGTCTGAAAAAAAATCTCATTGCGCGTTGATGAGACATCATATCAGATACCGTCAGTCAGCTGTCATATGTCCTGTGGTGAGCATGTTGGGCTAGCATTATCTTGCGGGCTAACGTTACTTTGGCTAGCTGTTCGGGTTAGGATTCCTGGACGATTTGCTGGCCATCTTTCCAGGCTAGCGGTATACAAACTCCAACACTTAGTATTTAGATCCTGTATGAGCATATTAACGGTAGGTCACCTCACACTTAAATTATATAAATTTTTGATAATAAGAGGAGCGCATGTGGAGACCTCCTCACACTGCCATGACACCTGGAAGTCTCCTTCAAAGGATTTAATAACCCTCATTTCAGGCCAGATGTCTGAATAAAAGTACGAGAGAGAGAGAGCGAGCGAGTTATGGATGAAAAGCTGGTCTGGAGCTCTGAGTTTTAACCGTCGACAGAATCACACCAGCCTTCCTTCATTAAAACACACACGTTGGAAGAGGAAGTCCCTGTCTCCTTAATAACATGGGAAATATAACACGCATACACACACACACACACACACACCCTTCTGGCCAGACAGTTATGGATTTTTTTTTATTTAGGAGAGAAAAACCAACAGTTAATACATGACTGCTTTAGCCTCAGGAAATCTCAACTCACTCCACAGCTCTTCCATAAGTGAGCTGCATAACTTTACATAATGAGAGAGAGAAGATTGATGTATTTAGAGTGGCGTGTACAGCCTGTACTCTATAACTCTGCGTGTGTGTGTGTGTGCGTGTGTGTGTGTGTGTGTGTGTGTGTGTGTGTCTGTCTGTCTGTCTGTCTGTCTGTCTGTCTGTCTGTCTGTCTGTCTGTCTGTCTGTCTCATTGTCATTCAGTTTTAAGAATGGCTCGCTGACCAGAGAGCGAATCAGGAACGAGTGTGCTGGAGGATTGTGGGAAGTGTTCTCCGCTGCCCTCGGGGACACGCCTCTTGGGAACCATGGCAACATAGGTGGAGTTTCTATCTCGTCTTTAATCTGTTTCATCTTTCTCTAATCTGGTTTCTCTCACTTTTCCAGCATTCTCCGCCTCTTGGTCCTCTAGCCACACACCCACCATTTGTACTTGCTTCCTGACTGGCTGGTCTGTGTGTTACCAGGCTTTTATTACGACTCCATGGAGATCATGCCGTGTGCCGTGGGAGTTCACTGCTTTGATCAAGATGACAATAAGGTCTGTCTTTCTGTCTGCTTATCCACCCGTTTGTCTATATATCTGTCTGTCTGTCTAGTCATTTGTCTGTCTGACATCTGACTCTGTCTGACTTTCTCTCTATTAATCTTCCCCTCTCTGTCCAGTTGTCCCTGCCTATCTGTTTGTCTGTTCATCTTTCTGTCACAACTTCTTCTTGTCCTTCCTGAATTGTGCTCCCGTTTCTGTCTCCCTGTATGTTTTTGTCCAGCATGTCCTATTTACATCCATCCATCCATTATTCAAGCCACGTATCGGGTTGCGGGGATGCTGGAGCCTATCCCTCAAATGCTGTATTTGTCGAGGGACTTATTTTGCGATAGCACTGCTGCTTGTTTTGTCAGGATAAAAAAAAAGTCATCCCAAGTCAGTTGCCAGCATAGGAGAGGCAGAGGCTGTGCTCGAAGATAGCAAGGTCAGGTCTGTGTCCAGCCTCAGCGTGAAGGTCTCCTGCCTATGAGAGAGGGTCACAAACCTAGGAGTGGGAGTGGCAGAGTGCACTGCTGGGTTCTCATTTGCTACCGCCAGGCTGTCATTTACCAGTGCGGGCCTGTCAGTAGCCGAGTCAGTAGACCCCCTAGACCCATCATTAGCCTGAGTTATGACCCTCCCCTCCCCTGTTAGTCCTGGACCCCACCTGCCGTTCCGCCTCCTGTTTTCTCAGCCATTACTCATTGACACGTTATCATCTGCCGAGCTATCAGCATTCACTGGCACAACTGTCTTCCATCATCATCATCATCATCATCGTTACCTGTCTATTTAACCCCATCCCTTGGATTGTGTGTTTGTCGGATCATCTCTGTGCGTTAGGAGGCTTTTACATCAGGGACCTGGGCGTGGATCCGAGTACACTCGACCCCCAAAGTCCAGTTTGTTTGATTAGTGTGAACACTGTGTACCGTTGAACTGTGCCCGGGTCCACTTGAAAAGGTGGTCTCAAGTACGGATCATGTGTATTTGGGTACAAGTTGCTTCAAGTGTGAAATCTACTGCCCCAAAACACAGAAGTGGACTGCTGTGTGTGACGTCATAAGTATTGAGCTGTCCCGTTCAGACATGGCTGCGAAAGGATCTGTCTGGTCTACTGAAGAAATGAAATGCTTGCTTGAAATTCTGGCAGATGAAAAAAATAAAATCACAACCGGACAGTACACACAAAAATGCCAAGATTTATGGAATGATTTCAAGAGTATTTCTATGTGTGTGGGTACAGTAGAACAACGGAACAATGCCGTGACAAGCTAAAGAAAATGAGGCGTAGTTGAGGATGTGCGTGTTCTTCTTCTTCTTCTGCTTCTGCTTCTTCTTGTCTATTGATGGACCGTAAACCAACTATGTGCATAGCACCACCTACTGTATAGAATAGAATAGAACTTTATTTGTCGTTGTACAAGTACAATGAAATTTGAAAGTGCAGTTCTTATGAGTGCAAAGATCAATATAAAAAGAATAAAAAACATAAAACACACACATTCATTTCTACATTCTACTGGGCACCAACATGTGGCACAAAAAGTCAGGAGTCAAGACTTGGCAGCATTTAGTGCGGTTATGGCTCGGGGACAGAAGCTGTTCTTTAGTCTGTTTGTCCGAGCTCTTATTGTCCTGTAACGTCTGCCCGAGCGCAGCAGATCAAACAGACGGTGTCCTGGGCGGGATGGGTCCTTCAGGATGCCATGGGGTTTGTTGAGGCAGCGGGAACTGTATAGGTCTTCCAGGGAGGGGAGTGGGCATCCGATGATCTTCTGGGCGGTGGTGATGACCCTCTGGAGCGCTTTCCCCTCTGCTGCTGTGCAGCTGGCAAACCAGACACAGATGCAGTAGGTCAGTATGCTCTCTATGGAGCAGCGGTGGAAGGACACAAGCAGTGAGGTGGTAAGGTGGTTCTTCCTGAGGATCCTCGGAGTGGGTAGATATGCAAATGTACTCGGGTACGGAACAACATTACAAATGTGAAAACAGCGGCGGAGGAGTGGAAAGGAGACAATCGTACTCAGGCACAGTACGAAACAGTCGTTCCTAATATGAAAACACCCCTAGCCAGTGTCATTTCTACCCGATTCTGCCTGTACTCTGTTAGTTTGTTTGGTGTGTTCTTTTTTTTGGGGGGGGGGGTGCCTCCTTTTTCTCCTCAATTGTACATGGCCAATTACCCCACTCTTCCGAGCCGTCCCGGTCTCTGCTCCACCCCCTCTTCTGATCCAGGGGAGGGCTGCAGACTACCACATGCCTCCTCCCATACATGTGGAGTCACCAGCTGCTTCTTTTCACCTGACAGTGAGGAGTTTCGCGTTTGATACGTTCTTAACCTGTTTTCTTTTTGTTTTGTTTTTTCAGAAATCAGAAAAACTTTCTTCATCTCCGAGGGGAAATTGGGTGCTGTTACAGACACTCACGCTGTAGTGAAGAAAAACTAAAAACTAACAAGACACAACAAGAAAACAGAAATAGAAATAGAAGATGAAATAAAAAATAGAAATAAGAATAAGCTATGTAAACATTATGTGCACAATGCTGCAGCGTATAGCACCCTGTGTATACTGTATTACTGCAGTGTGAAACAAGCAGCACACACAAACAATCCCGACAGGGTAAAACAAGTGGAAGGGCCAGTCTGATGACCATTAACTCCGCGTGTCAGACTCTCTGAGGGAGGAGGTGTAAAGCTTGATGGCCACAGGCAGAAATTACCTCCTGTGACGCTCTGTGGTGCATTTCAGCAGAATGAGTCTATCACTAAAAGTACTCCTGTGCCCGACCAGCACATCAGGGAGTGGGTGGGAGATGTTGTCCATGATGGCACGTAACTTCAACAGCGTCCTCCTCCTGGAAACCGTCGCCAGGATGGGTTAAATGCAGAGCATAATTGCCCCACGGGGATAATTAATAATAATAAGTGGGTGGCACGATGGTGCAGTGGTTAGTGTGGTCGCCTCACAGCAAGAAGGTCCTGGGTTCGAGCCCCGGGGTAGTCCGACCTTGGGGGTTGTCCCGGGTCGTCCTCTGTGTGGAGTTTGCATGTTCTCCCCGTGTCTGCGTGGGTTTCCTCCGGGGGCTCCGGTTTCCTCCCACAGTCCAAAGACAAGCAGGTCAGGTGACTCAGCTGTACTAAATTGTCCCTATGTGTGTGTGTGTGTGTGTGTGTGTGGGGGGGTGCTCTGTGATGGTCTGGCGGCCTGTCCAGGTGGTCTCCCGCCTGCTGCCCAATGACTGCCAGGATAGGCTCCAGCATCCCTGCGACCCTGAGAGCAGGATAAGCGGTTTGGATGCTGGATGGATGGATTCATGATAAAGTATATCAAAAAAAAAAATTCTGTCTCTCCGATTGCCTAATGATATGATATCTCTGTCTGTCTGTCTGTCTGTCCAGGTGTCGGGGTTCAGTGCTCAGGTGGAGGTGAGGGCTTTGGTAGAAGGACAGTTCCTGGCTAAGAGACTCCATGCTGAGAAACTGGGCTACACGATCCGTGAGTCTGTCTGTCTAACTATCCTTCTCCATCTGTCCATCTAGATGACGATAGTTCAAGGCTGAGTCTGTGGTGTGTTTTTTTTTTTACTATGTGTCAGACTTGTGATTAATCCCAGGCATTTAAATCTTAACACGACCTGACCTTCAGTACCCAGTGGTGGTGTGAGGGCAAGAACGCTGTCTCGCTGCCCTGGGCTCACCTGTGTGGATATGAGAGCCGGGGCTCACACGCGGCTCCTCGCCAGCCCGTCTGTGTCGTAGCAGAGGTCATTGTGTTGTTTGCAGCAGATTTCGGTTGATTCAGTGATTTATTTGTGAAGACAGATGACACGTTGTTATCGTGCATCACACCAAGCCCGGCGTCAATTCTTCATTCTAACTGGTCAGTAGGGGGCGCAAAGAAGTGGATGTTCTTTTTGTTATTCATGTGTTCCCTTTTCCAAATGCATGTTAATACCTCCCGGGAAGCATATAGGGTCCTGTGTATTCCTGTGGGGACATTATACCCGGGTTTACTCAGTAACTGTCTCATAGGTGTGGATGCGAGTCAGAGACTGGTCTCCCCGGACGGGATGTCTCTCTGAAACCACGTCTGTAAGATTATTTAATCTTGTCTTCAGCATCTTGAGCGCATAAGATGCAAACGGTAAAGACCGGAAAGACGTTTAAATGAAGGGTGTGAAAGTCCCCTACACCTTTCACTGTTCGTTCTGCGAGAGTTTTTATGAAGGATTATTTGCAGTAATTTAAATAACTCAAATAAAGTGTTTGGTTTCTTGCAAAGTAATTTCACATGAATTAAATTGTCCGCATGTGTTTGGGCCATTTCGTTGGCAAATACATTTCAGATGCAACTGATGAAATAATTTGTTTAGAAAAGACTCAGACGTTTGTCTGTCTGCCTGCCTGCCTGCCTGCCTGCCTGTCTGTCTGTCTGTCTGTCTGTCTGTCTGTCTGTCTGTCTGTCTGCCTGCCTGCCTGCCTGCCTGCCTGTCTGTCTGTCTGTCTGTCTGTCTGTCTGCCTGCCTGCCTGCCTGCCTGCCTGCCTGCCTGCCTGCCTGTCTGTCTGTCTGTCTGTCTGCCTGCCTGCCTGCCTGCCTGCCTGCCTGCCTGCCTGTCTGTCTGTCTGTCTGTCTGTCTGTCTGTCTGTCTGTCTGTCTGTCTGTCTGTCTGTCTGTCTGTCTGTCTGCCTGCCTGTTTGTCTGTCTGCCTGTCTAACTCTCGAGCTCCCTTCCTTACTCTTGTTTTCTTTCAATCCAGTCTTTCCATTCCTTCATTTTCCCCCCACATCATCTCACTTCTAAACACAACACTTTCACTTCACACACACACACACACAAAACAAAAAAGGATGATGAAATATGGCCTTGGTCTTTATCATCAGCAGCCTCCTCCTTTAGAAACTCAAACATGGTGTGTGCGGGGCGTCCGGGTAGCGTGGTGATCTGTTCTGTTGCCTACCAACACAGGGATCGCTGGTTCAAATCCCCGTGTTACCTCCGGCTTGGTCAGGCGTCCCCACAGACACAATTGACTCTGTCTGCGGATAGGAAGCCAGATGTGGGTGTGTGTCCTGGTCGCTGCGCTAGCGCCTCCTCTGGTTGGTCAGAGGCCTCTGTTCGGAGGGGTGGGGTAATTGGCCGGGTATGATTGCGGAGAAAAGGGGGCGGAATCCCCCCCCCCCCAAAAAAAACACATTTTCTGTGTGTGTGTGTGTGTATGTGTGCGCGTATGCATGTGTGCATTTATGTCCCACAGGTAACCGTGTGCACATGCTCTTTGTTTGGTCTGTCCACAAGGTCTCAAAGTATTCTTACTAGGATCTTCTTCCCACTTGTACAAGAAAATATCACATCATCATCATCATCATCATCATCATCATCATCATCATCATCATTCCTTTCCACTCTTTCTTCTTTCTGTCCATCAATACATTTATCCATTCATCCATTTCGCTACAGTTTTTCACATGTGCCTTTTCAAGTCTTAACTGTCCATTCATTTGTCCCTCTGTCATCCATCCATCCATTTTTTTCCTTCCTTCTTCTGTCGTTTGACTGTCCATCCATCTTTCAATCTATCATTTGGCTGAGTGATCCACCCATCCAGTCCTCCATCCATCTCTTCATCTATCAATTTATGCATCATCCTTTCCATCCATCTATCCAACAAGCAAGCCATACATCCACCACCCCTCCGTCTCAGTCGTCCATCCATCTTCAGGTTGTCTGTTCTCCATCACTCTTTCCTCTCTACACTCGGCTTGCGATGCCTGGCTTGTCTAATGGCTGCTGAGGGAGGGTGGAACAGGGCGACCAATCAGTGGCAGAGTGGGAGATGACAGCATCTCCTTCACTGCAAGTGACAGCCCAAGGCTAGCGGTGCTAGCATGACCACTTTGTGTGTGCTGCTCCTGTGTGTGTGCTGCTCCTGTGTGTGTGTGTGTGTGTGTGTGTGCGCACATGCAATCTGTAAAGAGAACTATCTTGTTGGGTTGTGATGTGATGGCGGGGAGATGCGTTGAGAAGAGATTGCTTTGCACATGTCTTCTGCTGGCATAGCGCCACCGCTAGTGAGGAACTTCCTGACTGTCTGTTGGACATGTGGAGAGGACAAACGGCAGTCGCCTTCATATTTACATAATCACCTCCACACATGGAGAGGGAGAGAGACCCAACCGGCACTGCACATTAAAGTTAGGAGAAAAGAGGAGAACATGGGATTATAGAGGATGGAGGAGGGTACAGAGATGGTAAACAGAGGAGAAGACAAAAGAGGAGGAGACTACAAAGCGATTGAATTATGGAAGGAGAGCCAGAGGAAAGCCGAGAAGAGAAAGGGAGAAAGGAGAAGAAGAGAGATTGAAAATGGAGGGGTGGGGTAGGACAAGGGGAGAGGAGGAGGTGTGTCGGGGAAAGGAGAGAGAAGGAGAAGCAGGATGGAGGTTGAAGAGTCTGACGTTCAATAACAAGTGTAAAAAACACTGAACTATCCATCCATTATCCAAGCCGCTTATCCCAATTGGGGTCACGGGATGCTGGAGCCTATCCCAGCAGTCATTGGGCGGCAGGCGGGGAGACACCCTGGACAGGCCGTCAGTCCATCACACAGGGCCCACACACACACACACACACACACACCTAGGGACAATTTAGTACGGCTGAGTCACCTGACCTACATGTCTTTGGACTGTGGGAGGAAACTGGAGCCCCCGGAGGAAACCCACGCAGACATGGGGAGAACATGCAAACTCCACACAGAGGACGACCCGGGACAACCCCCAAGGTTGGACTACCCCGGGGCTCGAACCCAGGACCTTCTTGCTGTGAGGCCACCGTGTTAACCACTGCGCCACCCCATACATGTCTTTGGACTGAGAAATACTCACACTGAAATATGTGAGAAATAAAGTGACGTCCATTTAAGTGAATGATTTATGACCGAACCTGAGAAATCCACAGGGCTGCTTGTGAAAATGACACCTGAACTGGATCCTCCCGGATGCAGACATATTCAGTCTTACATTCATACAGCACAGTGTGGAGGCAGGTTTACAAGGGGGATAAGAGTTTTATTTAATATGTGTGTGTGTGTGTGTGTGTGTTTAGTTCCTGGGACCAGAGTGCTGGCAACAGGAGGAGCCTCTTCTAACAAGGCCATTCTACAGGTGAGTATATCTATTTATCTGTCTCTGTCTGTCCTCTGTTTCGTTCTGGTTTTTTTTCCTGTCTGTCTTGGTACCTCACTCGCCCTTCCCTTGTCTCCCTTTGTTTCTCTTCATCTCTCTCCTTTCATATGGCAGCTGTAGGGAAACAGGGACTGCAGTGATGGTGTGAGTAGGATGGAGTGTATGTCTGTACGACAGGCTGGTTTCCAGTAGGCGAGGATGAGGACGGTGCTTCGTCGCCCTGCTATTGAATCACCAGAGTCAGTTAGCAGAGACAGTTCAAGGGAACTGGTAGTGGGCTGGTGCGGGTCTATATGAGCCCAGTGGGTCCAGAACGTTTCAGAACCGACGCCGTCACGTTTGACGATGTGAGGTGGGAGGTATAAACTGTTTAGTCCAGCAGTGAGAGATGGACTGGATGACATCATCACCACACATAATGATGTCACACAGCTTCACAGAGAGAGAGCGAGGAACTGTGAGACTTAAGATGGACAGACTGAAAATGATGGTGAAAGACAGAGACAGATGAGAAGAAGGCCGATAAAAGCTGAGATAGACAGAGAAAAAAGATATCGTGTCTCATATCCTCCATCCTGCTCAACCAGCATTGACAAAACCATTGACAGTTGTCAATGCTGTCTCATTAGCACACCTGAATCACACACACTCATCATCAGTGTTCTCCACAGCAGTTCAGCCTGCCACGCTAACGTCACCTGGTCCCACCGTCAGACCAGACCCGAGATCCTCTTCCCTTTTACATGGAAGCATCCATCCATTATCCAAGCCGCTCATCCCAACCGGGGTCGCGGGATGCTGGAGCCTATCCCAGCAGCCATTGGGTGGCAGGTGAGGAGACACCCAATTTAGCACGGCCGGTTCACTTGACCTACATGTCTTTGGACTGTGGGAGGAAACCGGAGCCCCCGGAGGAAACCCAGTTGGACTCGGGGAGAACATGCAAACTCCACACAGAGGACGACCCCCAAGGTCGGTCTACCCCGGGGCTCGAACCCAGAACCTCCTTGCTGTGAGGCGACCGCGCTAACCACTGCGCCACCGTGCCGCCCTACATGGAAGCAAACTCGCCGAAGTGCTGTAAAGTTTAGTTGCTCTATAATATACCTTCCATCAGGGCGCTCTCGGTTGTTCCTCCTGTCACCCTTGTTCTAGTTTTAGTCAGACAATTAAATTCAATCTTTGTTTCCTGAATAAGATGAAGGTGAATAACTCCTTTGACAGACTGACCGCGAGCAGGAAAGTTAAGACGTCACTGAACGCTGTTGAATTTATTTCAGCTGCTTTGCTCAGAAGACGCTGACGTCTCACAGAAGATAATCCTGTCTGGATTCGACTTTATTAACTCCAGTGTTAATGGGCATTTGCTTGTTGTTTTTTGTCGCTTATTATTTTCAGACTAATTTAATGATGAACTTTTTTTCATATTCCAGCCCGGAGGCTGCAAAATATCCATCAATTCAAAATAAATACTAATTCACTTACCTACCTCTATTTTCTCTCTCTGTTACCTCCTCTGTCCTACCTCTTTACCCTTATTCTCTTTCTCTCCATGTCTTGTCTTCCCCTACCTCTCACTCTCCATCCCTCTGTCTCCCACCTTCTCCCTCGATTTCTGTCTCCCATCCCTCTTTTTATTTCATTGTTCCATCACTCGCCAACTTTATCTTCTTCTTTGTCTTTCCTTCTTTATCTCCTCCTTGCTCTTTTCTCGTTTCATCTCATCCGCTCACGCTCTTGCTCTTTTTCCATACGTCTCTTCTGCTCTCCCCCTCACTCTCTCAGGTTCTCTCTGATGTCTTCAATACTCCGGTCTACACCATAGATGTTGCTAACTCGGCGTGTCTTGGCGGTGCTTACAGAGCTCTCCATGGTAAGACCTCATCAGTAGAAACCAAACTCAGTCCCTCAGACTGAATGTTCACATGTAGTAAAAATGTCTTGACCATCAACGTAATGATGAATGAGGGCGTGATTGAGATGGCCATGAAGGTTTTTTTTTTTTTTTTAATTTCCTTTCTCCCCAATTGCATCCGGCCAATTGCCCCACTCTTCCGAGCTGTTCCGGTCACTGCTCCACCCCCTCTGCTGATCCGGGGAGGGCTGCAGACTACCACATGCCTCCTCCCATACACGTGGAGTCACCAGCCGCTTCTTTTCACCTGACAGTGAGGAGTTTCACCAGGGGGACGTAGCGCGTGGAAGGATCACACTATTCCCCCCAGTTCCCCCTCCCCCCGAACAGGCACCCTGACCGACCAGAGGAGGCGCTAGTGCAGTGACCAGGACACATACCCACATCCAGCTTCCCACCCGTAGATACGGCCAACTGTGTCCGCAGGGATGCCCGACCAAGCCGGAGGTAACACGGGAATTCCAACCGCCGATCCCCATGTTGCTAGGCAATGGAAAAGACCGCCACGCCACCCGGATGCCCTCATTAAGTTTTTCTTTTAACTTCAGTTTACACTAAACGCAGATTAAAATGCTTGACGAACGGTCTCCCAGATCCTTTCCCTAACCTTAACCACAGCAAACCTAAACTTAATCATCTCTAATACCTAAACATAACAATCTCTAACCCTATACTTAAAGTTAACCATCTCGAATCTAATAGCTATACATAACCATTTTGCAAACATTTGGGTTTGCTGGGGTTGGCAACGCAGGCCTATTGTAATATAGTTAAAATTCATCATGTTGAAACGGTTCTCCACGCATGTTCCCGCCAGAATCAGAATCACGTTTATTGGCCAGGTAGGTTTACACTGCATGGACTTTGACTCCGTTTTCATGGCTCGCTGTGTACTTAATATAGAATAACAACACAAAAACACAACAATCTTCAGCTATATACACAAGGATGGACTATATACAGGTGAAATACGAGGCGATAAAGTGCAATGGTGCAGTGCAAAAACAGCTGAATCGGATGCTTCTCAAGTCAATGACAGCAAGCGTCCAGAGGACAAAAGGGACTGGAGCACACCGATTAATTCACGGCCCTTTAATTGCATAACTACTGTGCAATTAATTGCACAATTATTGTGCTCCAGTCCCTTTTGTCCTCTAAAGTCTATCATACAAAAGCCGACTTGAAATAACACTTAAAGCGAGACTCCTAGCAATCGTTTTGTGACATTTTGTTCATTTTATTCTGCTGTTAAGAAAAACCAGAAGAGATCTGCGTTTGGCACGTGTCCACTGCTGCTTCCTGTTTGGTTTGCAGATGATGCGAGACACTTGTTGTCTGAAGACAAACTCATGCGTTCCGCGTCCCTGTGTCCGCGAGGGTCCTCTTTGGTCCGCGTCACTTAAATGACGTTATCCACTCATGTCCGCGAGGGTCCCCGCGCAGCCCAAAATTTGTGACCGTGTGGCATGTCCGCACGGCAAGCGCGCCAACTGCACATGCTCCGATTCACACTCCATTCCGGTAGATGGCGGTTGTTTGCCAACAGACCTAAAACTCCAAGAAGAACTTGCCCTAATGAGAAGACAACGAATGCGCGTTCTCCAGCTAACAATGGATGTTTGTTTTGAAGAGAGGTTGTGCGAGGAGATCCGCCGTGGCCTACATCTTTACAATTTGTCTTTGAGAGAATACAAAGACAGCCAAAATGGCGGGGAACCCCTGCTGAGAAATTGCTCAAACACTCGGGAGAGAGGAGAATGCTTGTTGTCAGAAATGTAAATATCTGCGAGACAGATATGTGAAGGCCAGGAGAACGCTGAAAGGCAGGAGCAGTGATGCAGGTGGCAGTGCATACACACCTCCCATTGTTTCGATGTTAGATTGGCTCTCCGGCTTTATAAAGCATCATGCCACGGAGTCGAACTTCCCAGGAGAGGTAACGTGAACTATTCGATCATTAAACTAAGAAAGATGAATAGCCACAATCAGTGCCTGCTAGCCACTACTAGCAGTTACGGGCCATGATGTGTATGGCTATAGCTCTTAGCGCTCAGTTCAGGCATGGGGGGAGGGGGGCAAGAGTACTTCTGTCGCCATCTTACAGTGCTGTGATTGCAACTATTCCCCAGTCCTCTGTGAATAGTAGGCATGGCCTTTATAACTGTAGTTAATGTCACAGTGATTTGCACTTAGATGAGTGATGAGACGTTTCTCTCCACAAACATGTCACGATGAGCTGATACAACTTTTTGTGATTTCCTTACCTGGATTATTGAGCATGCATGGAGACATTTCTTTCCTAATGCGTCTCCTTCTTTGTGTTATAGTGGCGGTTGGGTAACCAGCTTAGTACATTACCGCCACGGTACGTGGAAAGTATTTAGGGGCCCTGAGTCGTCATGTCGTCCAGTGTGTGCCGATGTGTGTCGGTTTAGATGTAGAACACGTGAAGTATAAGTTGATAAGGAAGGCTATTCTCTATGTGCACGCATTGTTCTGATGCATTGTCGTTTTCTGTAACGGTACGTGTCTGACCCATGTCCAGATTACTGGCTTTGCAATTTTCAGCGCAAACCCAGGATGGTTTAAATTTTAGTGAATTCGACCTCACCGTTTATTCAAATTAAAGTCATCCCTGACTGCCGTGACTACGCTAGAGCTTTCATCTCACTACCGCTCGCTTGGTATATTGAAACATCTCTTGTATGAAGAGCTAAGGAATAGACTTACACAGCTTCTCTTTTGAAGAGCTCATTACACTTCTATCTGATCAAAAGAAGTTCCTCTTCCACATGCATATTTCATACCTGCTGCATATTTCAGCGCCTGCAGAACCGCAGTCCATACATGCGAAAACGTTGGCTGTTTTTGTCTCTCCCTTCGGTCGATTGAGTTGGAATCTTTCATCTGGTTTAATGAAGACATGATCCTCACACTCGCATGGCGTCCATGTAAAAAAAAGAAAGAAAGAAAGAAAAAAAAAAGCTCTCCATTAGGCCGAACAATGAATAAATTTACAGCCCAACACTTGAAAGAAGATGAGGAATCCTCTGTTTGTCTTGTGGAGACAGATGAAGTGTCAGGCGTGATACGGTGAATGAACTGGACAACATTTTTTTTTTTTACCTTTTAAAAGAAATGTTGAGGGAGAATGGACTGTACAGTATTCAGACTAACTTCATATCAAGATTTATCATCTTGTTTTTTGTTTTTGTTTTGACAGCAGTGTTAGAAAAGAGTCTTCAAGAGATATTTTAAGGAGTTTAGTGTTGTAGCAATTTGTGTTTAAACTGTTTTTTTAAGTAGCCCTTTTTCATTCTCCAAATCCTAAAGTTCCATTTGAATTGAATTCGATCCTGCACACAGAGCGTTCACGTGCAGGTCATAGTTTCCAGCGGTCGCAGGTTTTGCTGTAACACCAGCAGGATAATCCAGTGGTAGCATGTTTATTTTGGAGAGAGAAGGCTGATCGCCAATGTCATCTGACACGGTAACGTTGAGCAACAAAATCAGTCCATCTCAAACAGTTAATTAAACTTCAATAAATGTTGGGTAATGTTCAGCTTCGTATTTTAGCGCCTATCACTCTCTCTTCTGCATTCAACATGCAAGGCTGTTCTTCTTGTTCGTCTTGTTCTTTTTCTTGTTCGTCTTGTTCTTTTTCTTGTTCTTGTTCTTATTATTGTTCTTGTTCTTCTTATTCTTGTTGTTATTGTTCTTGTTTTTGTTCTTGTGTTCTTATTGTTCTTATTGTACTTCTTGTTCTTGTTCTTCTTGTTCTTCTTGTTACTCGTTCTTGTTATTCTTCTCTTTTCTTCTTATTCTTTTTCTTCTTGTTCTTCTTCTTGTTCTTCTCGTTCTTGTTCTTCTCGTTCTTGTTATTCTTCTTGTTCTTGTTCTTTTTATTCTTCTTGTTCTTCTCCTTGTTATTCTTCTTATTCTTGTTTGAGTATTTGGCGGGAACGATGGACCCTGCCAGCACCAATGAAGATCAACCTATAGAGTACTTATGGCAGAACGCTAATACATTGAATGGCAGTTTCTATGAAAATGCCAAGGTGAAAAGGTATCAAATATAGCATTTTTGTAACATGAAAAGCATTACAGATGACCACTTTAAGTTTGAAAAAAAGGACTTACATTCTTCGTGGCAATATTGAAACGGGATATAGGCAAGATAAAGATAAGGGCTCTTGTACTGGAACTACCACAGCGGTTCTCGTGTTGGACCGGTTGTTAAATAGATGAAAGAGAACTTGGACTTTAATGAAGCCAGCGGTGTAAAAATGCACGTCCAGTTAATTTCCACTTTGATAAACACATGATGAAATACAAAGTAAATCGGACATTCAAATCTCTGGAGCTCTGATGCTAAGCCAGTTCAAAGACTGCAAACAGCATGGGATGAGAGAGAGATGGGATGAGAGAGGGAGAGGCTATCAACTTTAAAAAACAAAAAAGATGCTTATGAGAGAATATTACATGTACTATATATTAGCGATAGAGAGGGAAAGAGAGAAAAACCACAAGTTAAAGAGAAAGAAACTAAGTTAGGAAGAAAGAGATTGAAAGAGGGAGCAGATTAAGATGTTTGAAGTGAACTAAATTCATCATCAGCAGTAGAAACCGGTCACCTTGACCTTTCTCTTGGTGCTTCTAACGGTGGAGGACACCAAACAGTACTGATTAGGAATACTGCAAACAAAGTAGTGCTGCTAACAGTAACATGGTAATACTGCTTATACTACTGTCACAGTTAAACTGCATATACTACTGTCACGTTAATACTGCTAATATTACTGCCACAAAAATACTGCTAATACTACTGCCAAAACAATACTGCAGTCAAAGTAATGCAGCTAATACTGCTGTCACAATAATACCACGGTCAGAGTGATAATACTACCATCAGAATAATACTGCAGTCACAGCAATACTGATTATACGACTGCCACAGTAATACTGCTTATACTACTGTCACAGTAGCACAGCTGATACTACTGTTACAGCAATACTGCTAATATTACTGCCACAATAATACTGCTAATACTACTGTCACAGTAATACTGCAGTCACAGTAATACTGCTAATACTGCTGTCAAAGTAGTACTGGCAATACTACTGTCACAGTAATACTGCTTATACTGTCACAGTAATATTGCTAATATTACTGTCACAATAATACTACTGTCACAGTGATACTTTAGTCACAGTAAAAGTCAATTTTATTTTTATAGCCCATTATCACAAATTACAATTTGCCTCAGTGACCTTTACAGCAATACAACATTCTGTCCTTAGACCCTCACATCAGATAAGGAACAGCTCCCTAAAAAAACCTTTAACAGGGAGAAAAAAATAGGAAGAAACCTCAGGGAGAGCAACAAAGGAGGATCTCTCTCCCAAGATGAACAACGTGCAGTGGATGTTGTGTTTACACAATTTGCACAATATAACACTGAAAGAGGATAACAGAATTATAATGGAAATATAAAATATATTATGAGGTGGATGCCAAGCAGTGTCCAAATGCCACCGGAAAAGCCCAGGACCTGAGTTATGCGACCACCATCACTATGTAGACAAAAAAAAAGAGTCATGTCTGAGTGAGAGAAGGATATAACATTGAAACAGGATAACAAAATTACATGGACTATAAAAAGAAAATGTGATGAGGGGGATGCCAAGCAGCGTCCAAGTGGCGACCACCATCACCATGGAGATCTGGGAGGAGGACAGACTGCATGTGCACACAAGGGCGACTCACATCACACTATGCACATACACAGAAGAAGAGAAAGGAGAAGACATCATTCAGAGAGAGAGAAAAGACGTGAGAGAAGAGAGCAGTGTGCAATATACGCTATAATCTCATCGGCAGAACAGTGCTTGGTAAATTCATTGAGACAGAAACCGACCCACCATGCAGTACAGGTCGTGAAGCACTCAACTTCAAGGCAACTAACTGTAGGCTAAGGCAAAAAGATGAGTTTTAAGTTTGGATTTAAAGGACTCAACGGACTCTGATCGTCTGATGGCAGCAGGCAGGTTATTCCACAAGAACAGGGACTGATACTTACAGGAAACTTACAGATTCCGATACTTACAGGAAAGGCCCTGCCACCAGCTGACTTCTGTTTAACTTTGAGTATACACAGGAGCCCTGTATTTTGAGAGCGAATAGCTTGCAATGGAATGTATGGTTTAAGGAGATCAGACAGGTAGGATGGGGCAAGCCCATTTAGGATTTTATAAGTCAGCAGAAGCACCTTGTATTCTGATCTAACATGGATAGGAAGCCAATGAAGGGAGGCAAGAATTGGTGTAATATGGTCAGATTTTCTAGTAAGGATTCTAGCTGCAGCATTTTGACCCATCTGAAGACTTAGTACGAGAATGTGGCAGACCTGAAAACAGAACATTACAGTAATCAAATCTGGATGAAACATACACGTATTAGATTCTCTGCGTCAGCCATAGACAGGAAAGACTGACTTTTAGCTATGTTAAGTAAGTGAAAAAAGCCAATCTTGGGGAATTCTTTAATATGCTTATCAAAGGAAAGACGTTACACCAAGAGTTTTAGCTGCCACACTTTGTGAAATCACAGTGTTGTCGATTGTTATTGTTACTTGATCAAACTGGTGTCTGTGTCTAGCAGGGCCAACGACCAGCATCTCAGTTTTATCCAACTTTAAAAGCAGGAAATTTAGTGAGATCCAATTTTTCACAGCCGCCAAGCAGACTTCTAAATTAGCAATTTGAGTATGATCATCAGCGCTTATAGTCACATACAGTTGAGTATCATCCACGTAAATGGAAATGTATTTCATGACTGCATATAATTTGGCCAAGAGGTGAAATATAAAGAGAGAAAAGTAGAGGGCCAAGAACTGAGCCCTGAGGTACACCATATTTAACGTCAGAGAATCTTGATTTAATATTATTGTAGCAGACACAGTGTGTTCTTCCAGATAAGTAGGACTTAAGCCAAGAGAGAGCTAAGCAAGAGACACCAAAATGACAATTTATTCTGTCAAATAGTATACAGTGGTTAATGGTGTCAAAGGCTGCACTGAGGTCCGGCAGTAGAAGCACAGAAGTTGAATCAGAGTTCATATCTAGTAGAAGATCATTCACAACTCTGGTCAGAGCAGTTTCAGTGGAATGACAGGCCCTGAAAGCCAATTGAAAAGGTTCATATAGATAGTTTTCTATTATCTGAACCGCTTATCCTGCTCTCAGGGTCGTGGGGATGCTGGAGCCTATCCCAGCAGTCATTGGGCGGCAGGCGAGGAGACACCCGGACAGGCCGCTAGGCCATCACACAGAGCCGACATACATGCACACACACACATTCATACCTAGGGACAATTTAGTATGGCCGATTCACCTACATTTCTTGGGATTGTGGGAGGAAACTGGAACACCCGGAGGAAACCCACACAGGCACGGGGAGAACAAGCACACTCCACACAGAGGATGACTCGGGACGACCCCCAAAGTTGGAGTACCCCGGGGCTCAAACCCAGGACCTTCTTTCTGTGAGGCGACCGCGGTAACCACTGTGCCACCGAGCTGCCCTCCCCACGCAGAGTTAATTAAATAAATTATGGAAACATGGGTTGATGATAAAAAAGTAACGCTCTGTCCTCATCGGTTCTATTTTTTTCTTATATAAACGCAAAACAAATTAAGAACAGAATTACCTACATATATTTATTTAAAAAAGAAATTCATCACTAATCTGGCCTTGTGAATGTTCAAGTTTCAAACATTCATGTCTTCCATTGACGATTTGGTGGACTCCAATCAGTGTGTTGCGTGTTAATTATCAGCCATACCTTTTCAGTCCTGTGTTATTTGTTTGTTTAAAGCTTCTGAAGGCTTGGTTTTGCAGGACTGAAGGAGTTAAGGTTCATTCTGAACTGGGTTTATAGATTTGTGATTCTGAATAGGCGCGATGCACCCAAGCGTTGCTCAGCCGAAGAAAAGAGCTGAACGTCCTTCTGCTGTAGAGGAGCTCACACGGAGCAGGCGGGGAGACACATAAATATCCCATCATGCATATGGAACCCAGAAACTTTGTTCTAGTCTCTCTCTCTCTCTCTCTCTCTCTCTCTCTCTCTCTCTCTCTCTCTCTCTCTCTCTCTCTCTCTGTCAGTCTGCCTCTCGCTGTCTGTCTGTCCCTCTCTGCCTCTCTCACTCTCTGCATCTCTCTCTCTCTGCCTATCTATCCTGTGTCTGTCTATCTCTCTCGCTGTCTGTCTGTCCCTCTCTGCCTCTCTCACTCTCTGCATCTCTCTCTCTCTGCCTATCTATCCTGTGTCTGTCTATCTCTCTCGCTGTCTGTCTGTCCCTCTCTGCCTCTCTCACTCTCTGCATCTCTCTCTCTCTGCCTATCTATCCTGTGTCTGTCTATCTCTCTCGCTGTCTGTCTGTCACTCTCTGCCTCTCTCACTCTGTCAGTTTTACATTTGTGCACATGTACACATCCATCCATCCATTATCCAAACTGCTTATCCTGCTCTCAGGGTCACAGGATGCTGGAGCCTATCCCAGCAGTCTTTGGACGGCAGGCAGGGAGACACCCTGGACAGGCCGCCAGGCCATCACAGGGCACATGTAAACGTGTCCAACTATATGTATAGTTGTGAACGTCAAATTTATTGTCATAAATGTGTGTTAGAATGTGTTTGTGAGTGCGGGGAAGCATGTTTTGTGTGTTCATGTGTACCGTGTATATTTTTTGTGTGTAGTATGTACTCGGTGTGTCTGTATGTGTGTCTGTGTGTCCTTGAGTACATGACAGGTTGAAAAGAGTCTAGTGTTCAGTCAACCTTCCTGGGAGAAATACGAGTTTAAATTCAGTTCTGTGGGAATGATTTTTTGGCAGAAATTGAAAACTCATCGCTTGTCAATATGACAAATCTTTAACCCATTGCATAAATATTCAATTATACAGACATATACATACATACAGGATCAAGGGTCAAAAAGTTTTTGTTGTGTACAGCCTCTGGGTAGCGTAGTGGTCTATTCCGTTGCCTACCAACATGGGGATCGCTGGATCGAATCCCCGCGTGACCTCCGGCTTGGTCGGGCATCCCTACAGACACCATTGGCCGTGTCTGCGGGTGGGAAGCCGGATGTGGGTATGTGTCCTGGTTGCTGCACTAGTGCCTCCTCTGGTCGGTCAGGGTGCCTGTTCAGGGGGGAGGGGGAACTGGGGGGAATAGCATGATCCTCCCACGTGCTGCATCCCCCTGGTGAAACTCCTCACTGTCAGGTGAAAAGAAGCAGCTGGCGACTCCACATGTATGGGAGGAGACATGTGGTAGTCTGCAGCCCTCCCCGGATCAGCAGTGACAGGGACGGCTCGGAAGAGTGGGGTAATTGGCTGGATACAGTTGGGGAGAAAGGGGGGGGAATTGAATAAATAAATATAGTGTTGTGTAATCAGTGTGTGTGTGTGTGTGTGATGCGTGTTTGTGTGTGTGTTTGTTGTCAGGTCTGCAGGCAGAGTCGGGTCTGTCCTTCTGTGACGTGCTGAGGAACGCTCCGGAACCCCAGCTTGCTGCTACACCGAACCCCGCAGCACAGGAGGTACACACACACACACACACACACACACACACACACACACACACACACAAAAACACACACTCGCGCACACAAGTAGCGTGCCTTGTGCAGTTTAATTAACATTCAAGAGTAACTCCACTTGGAGTGTACATGCATCTGATATTTTCCTATATGCCCTTAAACACACACACACAAAACATACTTCTGAGTGCATTTTATGTGTAAGTGGTGGTAAATTCCAGTGCGGGTGGAAATGAAGTATGGACCTGTATAAACCTTTTCATGAGCGTCTTGGCGATTTATTTATATTGATATAAACTTTATTTTAAGCAGCTATATCAGCTCTTTTTCCTTCTGCAAAACCCCAGCACACGATGTTAGCATAAAAAAACACGCAAGACAACCGATGTCACAGCTAAACGGCACCTTGACTCGCCCTGCAGTAACCACTACAGCTATTCTGTTATTCGTCCGTTGCAGCCCCGTATTTTACCAACTTCCCTGCTTGAAATTGTACTTGGGTCTATTGGTTCACGACTGGTCTTTATTATAAATGGCTCCCTGCAATCTGGTTGTGTCCCAGCTTATTTTAAACATGCAGTTGTTCAGCCGCTTTTGAAAAAAACTACGGCCACATCAGAGGGCCAGCTGATCAACCTCCCGTCTATATGCAGACTCGTCACCATCCCGGCTAAGGCCACTGATGGTCATGTCATCTGCAAACTTTAGGAGTTTAACAGACGGGTCTCCTGAGGTGCAGTCATTTGTGTAGAGGGAGAAGAGTAGAGGACAGAGCACACATCCCAGGGGGCGTCAGTGCTGATCGTCCGGGTGCTGGATGGGATTTTCCCCAGCCTCACCAGGTGTTGCTCCTGTCTGTCGGGAAGTTTTTAATCCACCGGCAGAGGGGTGCTGGTACAGTGAGCCGGGAGAGTTTGGAGTGGAGGTTATCTGGGACGATGGTGTTGGACGCTGAGCTGAAGTCCACAAACAGGACCCTTGCGTATGTCCCTGGGGAGTCGAGGTGCTGGAAGATGTAGCGCAATCCCGTGTTGACTGCGTCATCCACTGACCTGTTTGCTCAGTAGGCAAACTGCAGGGGGTCGAGCAGGGGGCCTGTGGTATCTAGAGTACACCTCCCATTACTACTGTAATAATAATTCTCATCATAATAATGTTAGTCATGAACACAATGTCAGTTTGACATTTGAATCCTACTCCCTATTGCATGGTTTCAAAAATACGTGTATGAGAAAAGATGGAAGTCTTTCATCTGTAAATAAAATGTCTTAATTCAGATAAGTGGATTTTCCTGACAATAACAGTAAGAAGCTCCCTCGTGATGTCTGAAAGTCTGTCAGACTTGGTTTAAACCACCGTGATAGAGCAGCTCGGTCACAATCCAATCCAAATATGGCTCTTATGGAGGTCTGTTCTGGAAGGTCTGACTTATGGCACTATCATTTCATTCCTTCAGTAGTTCTCAACAAAAGATGAATTGTGAAAGTAATCATTATATACGTGTCCCTCATTCATACGTACAAGACCAGTATGACCAGTAAGTTGTGCTGCAGTCAAGAGCCAGCAGACAGTCTGTTTCTCTTTTCTTGTGACTTTGAGAAATGGATGAACTAAATTAAATAACGCAACTTGTGACGAGCCGTCGGTAGAAATATTCGCTTGAAAGCATTTTCACAAAACGCGTGAACCCGGTGAAGTAAACCGAACAAACAGGAGCTGAAGATTATCAGACACATTCAAAGTGAACTCAAGAAACTGTGCGGCAGAAAAACCTCGCATAAATCTGTGAATTCAAAGAGCTGTGGATGTCGAGTAAGGTGAGCCTCATTTAGAGGTGCAATCAGTGAAGTTATCCCTGCAGTGAACACCGTCAGCGACCGGCAGGGAAGTAACAAAAGCAGCCTTTCCTTTGAGCCCCGGCGGCCCGCCGGTAACACGGCTAATGCTCATCTGTCACGTAGCGTCTGACAGGCTCCCAAGCCGGGGAGCTAGAAGTCCTCCAGCCAGGTCCAGTAAGGAGTGCTCATGTTAGAAACCAATGTCCAACAATATGACCGCTATAAAACACTGTGTAATATTGATATATTATGTTGTAAAACACTAAGACATTCATGTTATAAAACGCTGTATAATGAATCCTGATATGAACAGTGTACAATCTTTATAACTTTGTAACATGTATGTATAGATATATGTTCTACATGTTATACGTTATAAAGTTGTAAATATTGTATTTGTGTGTGTGTGTGTGTGTGTGTGTGTGTGTGTGTATGTATATATGTGTTTCGTTCCAACAAAAATCAAAATAATGCTGAGCATGTTTGTCTCAAAATTAATGGTCAGGATATCGGGAAGAGTCAAGTCCACAAAATTCCTAGGGGTCCATATTAATGAATCGTAGGTTTTATTTTTCTTTCCTTTTATATCTGTTACTCTTTATGTAAATGACTTTGCTTAAAGTATGGGCCCCCGGCCATAAGCTCTGCTGAGCTTCCTTGGGGTGTCCCTTTTCACACCATTTTGTGTATTATACATGTATAGATTGTATTTTTTCATTTTTGTGTGACCTAAAGTTGAAAGTTGAGATTTATATATATATATATATATATATATATAGTATATGTGTGTGTGTGTGTGTATGTGTGTCTGTGTGTGTGTGTGTGTGTGTATATATATATATATATATATATATATATATATATAGATGTGTGTGTGCGTTAGATGTGTGTGTCTGTGTGTGTGTGTGTGTGTGTATATATATATATACGTATGTATGTGTGTGTGTGTGTGTGTGTACGTATATACACTACCGTTCAAAAGTTTGGGATCACCCAAACAATTTTGTGTTTTCCATGAAAAGTCACACTTATTCACCACCATATGTTGTGAAATGAATAGAAAATAGAGTCAAGACATTGACAAGGTTAGAAATAATGATTTGTATTTGAAATAAGATTTTTTTTACATCAAACTTTGCTTTCGTCAAAGAATCCTCCATTTGCAGCAATTACAGCATTGCAGACCTTTGGCATTCTAGCTGTTAATTTGTTGAGGTAATCTGGAGAAATTGCACCCCACGCTTCCAGAAGCAGCTCCCACAAGTTGGATTGGTTGGATGGGCACTTCTTGCGTACCATACGGTCAAGCTGCTCCCACAACAGCTCAATGGGGTTCAGATCTGGTGACTGCGCTGGCCACTCCATTACCGATAGAATACCAGCTGCCTGCTTCTGCTCTAAATAGTTCTTGCACAATTTGGAGGTGTGTTTAGGGTCATTGTCCTGTTGTAGGATGAAATTGGCTCCAATCAAGCGCTGTCCACTGGGTATGGCATGGCGTTGCAAAATGGAGTGATAGCCTTCCTTATTCAGAATCCCTTTTACCCTGTACAAATCTCCCACCTTACCAGCACCAAAGCAACCCCAGACCATCACATTACCTCCACCATGCTTAACAGATGGCGTCAGGCATTCTTCCAGCATCTTTTCATTTGTTCTGCGTCTCACAAACGTTCTTCTTTGTGATCCAACCACCTCAAACTTGGATTCATCCGTCCACAACACTTTTTTCCAGTCTTCCTCTGTCCAATGTCTGTGTTCTTTTGCCCATCTTAATCTTTTTCTTTTATTGGTCAGTCTCAGATATGGCTTTTTCTTTGCCACTCTGCCCTGAAGCCCAGAATCCCGCAGCCGCCTCTTCACTGTAGATGTTGACACTGGTGTTTTGCGGGTACTATTTAATGAAGATGCCAGTTGGGGACCTGTGAGGCGTCTGTTTCTCAAACTAGAGACTCTAATGTACTTATCTTCTTGCTCAGTTGTGCAACGCGGCCTCCCACTTCTTTTTCTACTCTGGTTAGAGCCTGTTTGTGCTGTCCTCTGAAGGGAGTAGTACACACCGGTGTAGGAAATCTTCAATTTCTTAGCAATTTCTCGCATGGAATAGCCTTCATTTCTAAGAACAAGAATAGACTGTGGAGTTTCAGATGAAAGTTCTCTTTTTCTGGCCATTTTGAGCGTTTAATTGACCCCACAAATGTGATGCTCCAGAAACTCAATCTGCTCAAAGGAAGGTCAGTTTTGTAGCTTCTGTAACGAGCTAAACTGTTTTCAGATGTGTGAACATGATTGCACAAGGGTTTTCTAATCATCAATTAGCCTTCTGAGCCAATGAGCAAACACATTGTACCATTAGAACACTGGAGTGATAGTTGCTTGAAATGGGCCTCTATACACCTATGTAGATATTGCACCAAAAACCAGACATTTGCAGCTAGAATAGTCATTTACCACATTAGCAATGTATAGAGTGTATTTCTTTAAAGTTAAGACTAGTTTAAAGTTATCTTCATTGAAAAGTACAGTGCTTTTCCTTCAAAAATATGGACATTTCAATGTGATCCCAAACTTTTGAACGGTAGTGTATACATATACACCCACACACACACTCACACACTCACACACACACACTCCCCCTCCCCGTGTCTGTGTGGGTTTCCTCCGGGTGCTCCGGAAAGACATGTAGGTCAGGTGAATCACTGTACTAATTTGTTCCTAAGTGGGAGTGTGTGTGTGTGTGTGTGTGTGTGTGTGTGTGTGTGTGTGTGTGTGTGTGTGTGTGTGTGTGTGTGTGTGTGTGTGTTGGCCCTGAGTGATGGCCTGGCGGCCTGTCCAGGGTGTCTCCCTGCCTGCCGCCCAATGTCTGCTGAAATAGGCTCCAGCATCCCCGTGACCCTGAGAGCAGGATAAGCGGTTCAGATAATGGACGGATGGATGGACGGACGGATGGATGGACGGACGGATGGATGGACGGACGGATGGATGGATGGATGGACGGAGGGACGGATGGATGGATGGATGGATGGATGGATGGATGGATGGACGGACGGACGGACGGACGGACGGATGGATGGACGGACGGACGGACGGATGGATGGACGGACGGATGGATGGATGGACGGACGGACGGATGGACGGATGGACGGACGGATGGATGGATGGACGGATGGATGGATGGACGGACGGACGGACGGATGGATGGACGGATGGACGGATGGATGGATGTAAATGGCAATGCCCGTTTTTCTGGGATGGACCCGTAATTGCAGTGTCTTTGTCTATTGATAGATTTGTTTAGCCAAGTTTCAGACAAAAAAAAGAATATCAGTACCAGATGTCTTGGCCCAGATTTTCACGAGATCCAATTAGGAAGTCGACTTCTGACATTTAGGGGACTAAATACAATACCAACAACTTCATTCATCCCGCCAGGGGCAATTTGTTTGGAGAAGCTTGTGAACACAAACCACAGTAACGTGAAACCAAACACATAACACAAACAATAACTAATAACACCCCAGGGAGATAATGTGGAATAACATCTGTAAACGTACACAGTAAACAACACAATAAGATAAACTTGATAAAGACAATAAAACAGTCTGATGTAAAACACTATCGAGCAGTTAGCAACAGGTGTGCATGATTGAGAATAACGGTCAGTTTTACAAGCAGGTAAAACAGCGACGCCCTGGTGGCAACAGAGAACATTCACTTGCTAGAACATGTCCAGAAGAAGTCCACATACCTGCTGCCTTCTGGAGGACTTGTTGGTTCAGAGCTCTTCGTTTCACTGCGGTGATCTTGGAACAGATTTTAACAATGCTGTTCAGGCTGTTTCTGTCTTTCACCGCGAGGCTGTGAAACCAGCAGGTCAAAGAAAAGCTGAGAAGACTCTCAATAAAACTGATAAAAGCAACAGAGGACGACGGGCCTGACAGACAAGGAATTTAGTTTACACAGAAGGTAAATTCTCTGTTGCCCCCGTTTCACAATAGCCCCAGAGTTCACATCACATTTAAGGTGCTCATCAGTGATGGTGCCCAAATATTTGTATGATGGAACCATTCCACACCTTCAGTATGTATGATGCTGCATCTCTGTTGCGTCTAAAATCAATAATCAGTTCTTTGGTTTTAGAAACATTAACGCCTAAGAAGTTGTGCTCACACCAAGAGATGAAGTCAGGGGGCGTCCGGGTGGCGCGGCGGTCTACTCCGTCCGTTGCCTACCAACATGGAGATCGCCGGTTCGAATCCCCATGTTACCTCCGGCTTGGTCGGGCGTCCCTACAGACCCAGTTGGCGTGTCTGTGGTTGGGAAGCTGGATGTGGGTATGTGTCCTGGTCGCTGCACTAGCGCCTCCTCTGGTCGGTCCCGGGCGCTTGTTCGGGAGGGGGGAGGGAGAACTGGGGGGAACAGCGTGATCCTCCCACGCGCTACGTCCCCCTGGTGAAACTCCTCACTGTCAGGTGAAAAGAAGCAGCTGGTGACTCCACATGCATGGGAGGAGGCATGTGGTAGTCTGCAGCCCTCCCTGGATCAGCAGAGGGGGTGGAGCAGAGACCGGGACGGCTCGGGAGTGGAGGGTAATTGGCCGGATACAACTGGGGAGAAAAGAACCCCCCCCCCCCCCCCTGAAAAATGAATGCTTTGTTACTTGTGTGTTACTGACATGGATGTGAACACGCAGTTTGTTATTCTGATGGTGTTCTTCGTGGTCATTTATATCCACAAAACCCTTTGGTTACAGCACACGCGTGTCCACGGGCAGCCGCAGTGGGATTTGAACCTGCGGCGGCGGTGGCGGCGGCGGCGCCTCGCTCTGCCCGTGGAGCAGCGGAGGACTGCAGCGTGCCGGAGAGTGGCTGCAGAGGAACAGCAGAAAGCAGGTCAGGTGCGGTTCAGCGGGTTCTCCTGCGCCGAGCCGGGAATACTAATCTGACAGATACCGACACACCAGGCTTCATACGGCAGGCAGGCAGGCAGGCAGGCAGCAGACACACACATACACACACACTAAAGCAAGCCACAGGAGATAAAGAGACTCACACGCACACGAGATGTACACATTTATGTACACACACAGAAACACACTTTCTCTCGCTCGCTCACGCTCTCTCTCTCTCTCTCTCTCCTCGAACACATTCTTGCCACGAAAAGAGAAAATCCACACACCGCATATATACACACACACACCGCATATATACACACACACCGTATATATACACACACACACCGCATATATACACACACACACCGCATATATATACACACACACCGCATATATACACACACACACCACATATATACACACACACCGTATATATACACACACACACCGCATATATACACACACACACCGCATATATATACACACACACCGCATATATATACACACACACCGCATATATACGCACACCGTATATATACACACACACCGCATATATACACACACACCGCATATATACACACACACCGTATATACACACACACCGCATATATACACACACACTGCATATATACACACACACCGTATATACACACACACCGCATATATACACACAACACACACACACTCGGGTCACATATAGAGACAGAACTGCTGCAGGAGCTGAACGGGAGGAGGTGATTAAGTTGGAGAGAGAGAGAGAGAGAGAGAGAGAGAGAGAGAGAGAGAGGAGGCAGAGAATGTCAAAGATATAGAGAGCGTGGACAGGGCAGATATGTATACGGCATGTTTTAGAATAAGGAGCGTGCTAGAGGCGTGAGGTGTTATCAAAGAAAAACATGGCACAGGGAGAGAGAGACCTTTCCAACAATGCATTTGGTTTGGTCCCAAGACAAAGTTCTTTATTTATTGGGATTTTTCTCCCAAATTGTGTCCGGCCAATTACCCCACTCTTCCGAGTCGCCCCGGTCTCTGCTCCACCCCCCTCTGCCGACCCGGAGAGGGCTGCAGACCACCACATGGCTCCTCCCACACATGTGGAGTCGCCAGCTGTGTCTTTTCACCTGACAGTGAGGAGTTTCACCAGGCGGACATAGCACATGGGAGGATCATGCTATTCCCCCCCAGTTGCCCCCCCCCCAAACAGGCGCCCTGACTGACCAGAAGAGGCGCTAGCACAGCGACCAGGACACATACCCACATCCGGCTTCCCACCCACAGACACGGCCAATTGTGTCTGTGGGGACGCCCGACCAAGCCGGAGGTAACACAGGGATTCAAACCGGCGATCCCCATGCTGGTAGGCAATGGAATAGACTGCCACACTACCCGGACGCCCACAAAGTTTTATTTTGAACATTTCATGGACAGCCCTGGCACAGGCCTTGTTTCAGAGAGCCCTTTGGAGGCCCAACACAGGAAGTGAAAGGTCTTAGTTTTTGGTCTGTTTTTGTGGAAATAGGGACAAACATCATTTAAGGTAATCATTTTGACTAATTTATGAGCCGCATATTTGATTTGGCAAAGATGCTACGCCGGATGCCCTTCCTGATGCTACCCTCCCCGTTTATGCGGGCTTGGGACCGGCACTAAGACAAAGCAAGAGAGACAAGATTGAGGTGGTTTGGACATGTGTGGAGGAGAGATGCTGGGTATATTGGGAGAAGGATGCTGAATATGGAGCTGCCAGGGAAGAGGAGAAGAGGAAGGCCAAAGAGGAGGTTTATGGAGGTGGTGAGGGAGGACATGCAGGTGGCTGGTGTGACAGAGGAAGATGCAGAGGACAGGAAGAGATGGAAACAGATGATCCGCTGTGGCGCCCCCTAACGGGAGCAGCTGAAAGTAGTAGTAGTAGTAGTAGTAGTAGTAGTAGTAGTAGTAGAAGATTTTTGACTAATTTACACCAAGCTATTAATTCTGGCCTACTTTGAAGCCTATTTTTCTGATGAAATTTAAGATTTTTCTATTCAGACCTAACCCTGTGGTAATGCCCTGGATGGTCAGCAAGATGTAATATGTAAAGGTGACTTAACAAACTAACTAACTAACTAACTAACTAACTAACTAACTAACTAACTAACTAACTAACTTAACTTTCATCTCATGTCTTTGGCCTCCAAAGGGTTGAAAGTAGGCCTGTGCCAAGGCTGTCCATGAAATGTTAAAATAAAACTTTGTCTTAGGACCAAACCAAATACATCGTTGGAAAGGTCTCGACCTGTAGAGTAACATTATGTAAGTCCGAAGATTGTAAATGGCTCCTGCTTTGAGATATTGACCTCTGAACCTTGACGTCAGTGTACAAACCCCAATTCCAGTGAAGTTGGGATGTTGTGTAAAATGTGAATAAAAACATAATAAAACGATTTGCAAATCCTTTTCCACCTATATTCAACTGAATACACTACAAAGACAAGATATCTAATGTTCAAACTGATAAACTTTATTGTTTTTTGCAAATATTCCCTCATTTTGAATTTGATGCCTGCAACACGTTCCAAAGAAGCTGGGACAGGGGCATGTTCACCACTGTGTTACACCACTTTTCCTTTAAACAACACTCAATAAGCGTTTGGCTCCTTTCCCCTCTGGTGGAGACACACTTGGCTGGATTGATTGTCCAGCCTGCAGAATGCAGGTGCTGCAGGACTTCCCTCAGGTGTCCCATGTGATCGTCCCAGGTGGTGCTGTAAATGACAATATTGTCAAGATATACGCAAGCAAAATCAGAGGGGCCACAGAGTACCTGGTCCATCAGTCTTTGAAAAGTTGCGGGGGCACCATGCAGCCTAAATAGCAAGACTGTAAACTGGTAGAGCCCCCAGCACTGGTAACTCAACAACCGAACATGAAAACAAAATGACCTACAGATGTGTGGCTGCGAGTGCAGGCATAACAACAGTCCTGGATATGTTGACAACCGAAAACGTAAGGAGCTATTCAGACACAACAAGAAGCTCAACAAACGAGTGTTCTGGTGGTTACGCTGTCCCACTAGGGGACATCCCAGTGTAACCACAGCCGGCTGTTAGCTACTAGCTAACGGCTGTTAGCCACTTAGCTAGTAGCGAACAGCCATTTCTTTTTCACTTTTGTGTTTCTCACTCTCGTTCTCCAACAGAATTTGCCACCAGTTTGGGATTTGAACATGTGACCTTTGATTGACGAGCCGGTCTGTCGTCACCGCTGTTGTCCCATTTTAAAGACAGGGAGGTGTTAGGAGACAAACCATCAGGTTTTTATAGTTTAGAAACATAACGTCTCCCTCACCCCCTTCAGTCTGCCCTAGATTTTCTCTTCGCCCCCCCCCATCTCTCTCCGTTACTTTTAAAAGAACAACGAAGACCAACTCCAGGATAGCAAAGCCCTGATAGATCTTATTGTGTGTGTGCGCACACGTGTGTCTGTGCATCTTTGTGTGTATCGTTTGATAAAAAAAGATTTTTTGATGCTTCATTGAATTTGCTCCACACTTGTACTGTAGGACGAGTGAGAGATCTTGCAGAAGAGCTGCATATTAAACATGTCCGTCTCAAACTGCTCCCTCCTGACGGGGTGTGTGGAAAGCCAACCTGTGACGGACAAGTGTCCTCTAATGCAGCGGCGCTTCTGTCAGTCGTCTTCTCTTTAGGGTCTCTCTGTTTCCCCAGTTTTCCCTCTCTCTTTGTGTTTCTCTCGCTCTCGTATTTCAGTGTGATTTATTAACGTGAAAATTAAACTGGAATTAATCAAAAAGAGGCCAAAACAGAAAAAAGAAATGTTCTACATGAAAGGAAACGCATGTAAGAAGACATTTCAACGATTGTGAAACAAAGCAAACGATCAGCAGCACTTTGAGTGCCAGAAATAGAAGAAATAGATCAAATCTGCTGGATTCTGTTTGTGAAAGGGGAATATATCTGTCAAATGTGAGATTTGATAACATTTAAAAGGAAACATAGGTGTCCGGGTGGCGTGGCGGTCTATTCCGTTGCCTACCAACACGGGGATCGCTGGTTCGAATCCCTGTGTTACCTCCGGCTTGGTTGGGCGTCCCTACAGACACAATTGGCCGTGTCTGCGGGTGGGAAACCAGAAATGGGTATGTATCCTGGTTGCTGCACTAGCGCCTCCTCTGGTCGGTCGGGGCGACTGTTCGAGGGTGGGAGGGGGAACTGGGGGGAATAGCGTGATCCTCCCACGCGCTACCTCCCCCTGGTGAAACTCCTCACTGTCAGGTGAAAAGAAGCGGCTGGTGACTCCACATGTATCGGAGGAGGCATGTGGTAGTCTGCAGCCCTCCCCGGACCAGCAGAGGGGGTGGAGCAGAGACCGGGACGGCTCGGAAGAGTGGGGTAATTGGCCAAGTACAGCTGGGGAGAAAAAGAGGGGGGGGGGACATGAAGTGGAATAGTGTGTTTATTTGTTAAGTCCTTATAGTCTTGATGTTGTTCTCCCTCCATCCGTCACTACGTGACTCAGTTGCGTATTCTCTTGTCTGCCTTGCAACAACGTACGACTTCTGATCAGTCTACATCAGTGGTTGCCAGACTTTTTCGGTCGGTCTCTCCTTTCACAACGGAAAACGTTAATGCCTGCCACGCGTCAAATTAGATTAGACTAGATAGTTTTATTAGCCACACGACCAAGGCTGGGGGAATTTGTTTTTGGTACACATTCAGTACAATTCTGCAGCACAATATATACATGGACAACAACACACACTCCATGTATTGTCATGTACAATACAGTTACACAACGACAGAAACAAACATACCACGCATAGCAGTTAGGTGCATGGTGGTATGTATGTCAGTGGTGTGTGAGGAGGGGGCTGTAGGGAGGAATTCAGAGTCCTGATAGCTAGGGGGAAAAACTGGTTGTGAAGCGTTTAGTCTTAGTGGACAGTGGCCTGTAGCGCCTCCCTGAGGGAAGGAGCTGGAAGAGGTGATGAGCAGGATGTGAGGGGTCGGAGATGATCTTTGCTCACTGTACAGTCCTGTTAGTATATAGAGATTCAACTGAGGGGAGTGGGTTGCCTATGATATTGGATGCCTTGTTGACAATCTGCTGCAGTGTTTTCCATGTTTGACTGTCCGTGCCGCTGTACCATACTGTAATACTGTAGTACTGTAATACTGTAGTACTGTAATCCTGTAACACTGTAATACTGTAGTACTGTAATACTGTAACACTGTAATACTGTAATCCTGTAACACTGTAATACTGTAATAGAAGATGATGTTATGATGGACTGGATACTGGCTGAGTAAAACAGAACGACCAGTTGATGTTTGATCCGGTATTTTTTAAGCTGCCTAAGAAAGTAAAGTCGTTGTTGAGCTTTTGCAGTGACGTGTTCAGTGTTAATTTTCCACTTCAGGTCCTTGCTGATGGATGTTCCAAGGAATTTAAAAGAGTCGGTGGTGGTGATGGGGTCTCCGTTCATTTGTATGGGTGTTTTAGGATTTGGCATGCATTGGAAGTCAATAATGAGTTCTTGGGTTTGGGCTGTACTAAGCAGAAGGTCGTGGTTTGCGTACCAGGTGACAGCTTGGTCTCCTGCAGTGCAGTACTGGGTGTCATCGTTGTTGGAGATGAGGCCTACAATGGTTGTGTCATCTGCGTATTGTAGTATTTTCACAGAAGAGCTATCCATGGATGTGCGTGAAATGGGTGGTGTAAAGTGAGAAGAGCCAGGGGGAGAACATATACCAGCGACTTTGGTCCCGTTCACATTTGCATCATTTGGCTCGACAACCGAAGTTACTGAGCTCGTTAAACACGTGTTTACAACGCCAGCATGGACGAACGAGTAACAGGACTCGCTCCTGTATTTAAAACACTGTTTGTAAGTTTGTTATTGTGCAGTACTTCCTCTGAACAGGATCTCTAGTGTTGTATGACAGTTAACAGGAGGCCGTTTTGGAAACCCTGATTGTGTTGTGTTGTCGTCCACATCTGGATTGTGAAACTGGCGGTGTCAGTCTCTTAACACAGGAAGCTTCTTTATAGTTTCCCTCCGCAGCATTCCCTCATTACATTTTTGTTCCGCTTTGATTTTTTTTTCTCCTTATGGTCATTTCTCGTCTCCTTCCCCTCAGTTTGAGAATCACTGGTCTAGGGGAAATGCCCGGCAACCACCAGGACAGGACTGTGGTGGTACTGGTCAGCTGCCAGTGGTCACCAGTGCATGTTTCTTACAGTGTTGTCTTTCTGTATTTCAGGTTTATGACCGGATGTTAAAGCGCTACGCCAGATTGGAGGAGAGGGTCGCACACGAGTCCCGCCCCTAAGCCACATCCGCCAATCAGCCTGACATTCTCTCTCTTGATTGGACAATCGAAAAGGATTAAATCTTTTTTTTAAATCCATGGAAAAACAGTATAGGGATACATATCATTATTTTATAAAAATGAGACCTACTTGTCCTTTTAGAAGCACTGTGATTTCTTTTTTTCTTTTCTTTAACAAATATGTCCTTTCAGATCCAAAAGTGCCATGTGTTTTCTAACAGTAGAGTCTGAAAATGTAATCTGATCTTTTGTTGTTGGGTGATTAAACCTTGGAACTAAGTTTAACAATCCGACTGAATAACAATGACAGATACAGTAGCGGGTAGCCAGCCTACCAGAAGAGTGACTATTTTCTTCCTGATAAATAAACAGTTTAAAGGAAACCAACGTAGTGTTGCAAAGCAGCGGATCCTGGTGTTGTTTGTATCCCGTGTTCATCCAGCACACACACGAGGACTAGCTGACGTGTTACACGCATCTATGGAAAAAACCACCAAGAGTAACTACCGAACCGGAAGTTGAGCCGCATCGATATGCATCCATCCATTATCCAAGCTGCTTATCCAGTCAGGTCAAGGGATGCTGGAGCCTGTCCCAGCAGTCATTGGGTAGCAGGCAGGGAGACACCCTGGACAGGCCGCCAGGCCATCACAGGGCCCACACACACATTCACACCAAGGGACAATTTAGTACGGCTGATCCACCTGACCTACATGTCTTTGGACTGTGGGAGGAAACCCACACAGACACGGGGAGAACATGCAAACTCCACACAGAGGACGACCCGGGACGACCCCCAAGGTTGGACGACCCCGGGGTTTGAACTCAGGCCCTTCTTGCTGTGAGGCGACCGCACTAACCGCTGTGCCGCCGTGCCGCCCACAGTCAACATGCATCCAGGAAATGAGAAGAAATAGAAGAACATCAACGAGAGAATTTTGTCGACCATCGAGAGCGAAGCAGCTGCCAGAAAGACAAAGAAGTGAAAACCTGAACACAATGTGGAGTGAAGAAACCAAAAGGGTGAAGGAGGAGGTAGAGGAAGTCCTGGATGATGTTCAGCAACTCTTAGAAATCCTTCACTGACTTCAGCCTCAGCCATCTTCAGGACCGTATCCTGGGCAGGACAACTAGACATGACACACAAGTGGCTAAACATCTCAGTACTGGATGTAGACATGAACGTGCATAATGTGCAAGGGCAAGTGAAATAAACCTTACGATAACGCACGTGTTTACTAGGCGGTATCATTAAGCTCTTATCTGTGCCAATGATGAGCAGCTTTTATTTGCTCTTCCAGTCGTTACACAGGGGCAAAGGACTGGTAAACGCTGTATTTAGATGTTGCACAGCACTATAGCACAACCAACGCAGTCACGTGACACGTCGCGACCAGCGGCACCGCCCCTAACCCTGACGTCATGACGTCGACGCTGGGGCGTCGGCAGCCAAAGTCAGACCCCAGCCCGTTTCCAGACCAACGCTTCATGGCGACTCGTCGGCACAGTTTCCCGGACGAGCAAACGTTGCACATGTAAATCCTCTGAGCTCTGTGTCGATTCTGAAGTTTAATACACGTTCTGGCCCTGAAAATGATTAGCAGTGACGCTAAGTAGACTGACTGACCTTCCGCGAAGTCCCGCCCCCCCCCCTTAGCTACTGTTGCTATGCCCGCCAAGCGTTTCCGAACTATCCAGGAAGTAGCCGGAAAACAGCGAAACACGAAGGGGGAAATCGGCGCCTCGTGTGTGTGGCGCTGAGTGTTTTTATAGACGTTGGCGTGGACAAGATTAACATATCCTGCTCCCCATTTCAAATTAAAACTCCTAATAAAGAAGCGAAAGACTTTAAAACATGTTAAAATTACTGCTTCGATGTTGTTCATGTGATTTCTAGTATTTTCTAGTATTTCTGGTTCTGTCTTAAATGGTTGGAGCACATGGCCAACAGGGGGCGCTGTAGGTGTGAGGTATCGGTGACGTGACGCGTGTCACTAGTAGAGTGAGACGTCAGACGCAGGAATAAAACGCAGACGCCGGGACTGATGTTGTGTTTGTTTATGTTCCAGCAGGTAAGCTAATCAGATATCAGAAACAGAACAATATATGAAGGCGAGATAATAACTGCTAAGGTCTTAGACTGTGAGTGTGATGTGTAGTAACTAACTAGCTTTGAATAAAGGCGGTTTGGTCATTCCCGCTACCCGGGCGGATCCGTCTAATCTATGAAATGGGAACCAAGCTATGAAACCGTGTGTGAAAGAAATGTACAACAGCGAATGAAACAACTATCAACGAGGGTGTTTTCTAGTTAGCCCTTGCTAAGGTGTGTTGTGAACTGTTCTTAATTGATGTGTAAACGAGTGGAAGCTAATAACAGTTGCTAACAGTAAAAGGCCGCTCTCACGGCGGCTCTGACTAATTGTTGGCCGGGAAAACTGTATGTCGTTTCCGGTTACAAAATAAGAGTTCCCCTTTACGTCACACGGCTACAGTATTCAAGTTCATTGTTATGTTGTGTGACCATTGGGTTAAAGAGAATAATAAATGGACTTAAAAAACAGTAATAAGTTAAAAGGCTAAACAGTTAATATGGTAATAAATAGAGATTACAATAAGTTCATTGGATATAAATACACAAAGTACAAAGTTGCTATAAAGGTGTTTGTGACATGATCACATGGCTGTATTTTGAGTGTTTTTGGTTTGTTTAATATGTAACGTGTGTTGCTAGACGCCTGTCACTAGCTGTAGGTGTAAGGTGTCGGTGACTGACGCCTGTCACTAGCTGTAGGTGTAAGGTATCGGTGACTGACGCCTGTCACTAGTAGAGTGAGACGTCAGACGCACGAAGAAGACACAGACGCCAGGACTGATGTTGTGTTTGTTTATGTTCCAGCATGAGTAAAAAGGAAAATTAATGTGCTACACAAGAACCGGCCATCGCGTCATTCTTAAAAGTGTAACATGTGGGTAAAAGTAGCAGTAATAACACGTTAGCTATCAATACTAGCTAGTAGCTAGCTTAGCTTGGAGCAGACAGGTGTTTGTGGTGGTTCTGGATGGATGAAAGCTGGCCATGGGGTGGGTCTGCTATACTGCCAGATCTGTTGCCCACATCGCGCTTCTTGCCTTCTGGGTTTGGGGAAGGGACAGAGAATTACACCCCTGCAAACTTTTCACATATCCAGCATCCGGTCTGCAGACCCCATAGGCCCACCGCTTCAGCGTGTTGCTGTGTGTTTGAAAGCTTGACGGACCGTTGCTAAGGCGGGACTGGACCAGCACCGCTCTGGGGCGGGACTTCGCGAAAGGTCAATTTACATACTGTAGAGCAGTGGTTCTCAACCTTTTTGGGGTCCTGGACCCCCTGCGTATTTTTGATCTACCCTGAGGACCCCTCCACCTCATCTTGGGGGAGGGGGGTTGCAATTTGATAGAAACAGTAGAAACTGCATTTTAAATAGCATTACAGCATTTATTCACTCTTTGGGGCAAAAATAAGAGCTTTCAGTTGTAACTTAGATATAGTTAACAAAACAGAATTCTTATGCAGTAACTTTCAGATATATGTAACAAAACAGAATATGTATTCAGTAACTTTCAGATATATGTAACAAAACAGAATATGTATTCAGTAACTTTCAGATATATGTAACAAAACAGAATATGTATTCAGTAACTTTCAGATATACGTAACAAAACAGAATATGTATTCAGTAACTTTCAGATATATGTAACAACACAGAATATGTATTCAGTAACTTTCAGATATACGTAACAAAACAGAATATGTATTCAGTAACTTTCAGATATATGTAACAACACAGAATATGTATGCAGTAACTTTCAGATATATGTAACAAAACAGAATATGTATTGCACATGACTTTTGCGAGGTGGGCGATGTGTAGAACACGTTTATCGGCTTCAGGGACACACACACACACACACACACACACACACACACACACACACACACACACCCACCGTGTTCTAGTGAGACAATCTGGATGTAGCCAAAACCGCGTGTGATGGTTACCCAACAGAAAGGAAATAAAAGCGAAGGAGAGGCCCGGGGAGAAGATTGTTTTATGAGGGTTAACAGAGGAGGGGCGTTTGATTTAGTGTGCGATGGCGGCCGACCCAAGTTTCTCCTTGAGGAGAGGAGTGGTGTGGAGGAGCTCCGCCGTCCTCAGCGGAGCAGGAAGGTCACTCCGAACGAGAGACAAGTCCACCGAGAATTCCCCACCAGGTGGCCTTTCCCCCGCCGCAGCGTGCATGTCAGATTACAGGTATACTGCAGGAGGGACGTCATTTAAAACCAGCTCCTGCTCGGTGATTTAGCGCCGTCCCACCTGGACGTCCGGTACCGAGGCGGAGCCGCAGATTAATGCGTCGGCTCCCGGCGCTCGCCTTTGGAGAGTCTTTCAGATCCCGAGGCTTCGCCGGGCCGCTCGGTCGTATGGTAATTGGGGTTATGGTGCCACTGTTATCTTTGAGCTCAAGGGTAATGGCTGAGGCCCCGTAAATCTTGCAGTATGAATTCACACACACACAGACACACACACACATACACACACACACACACACTCACACACATACACACACAAACGCATACATTATCATAAGCATCCTGCAAAAATGGGAAAATCATCCATCTCTGAACTATATCTTATATTTTCATCTCTCTAAAAACCAAGGTTTGTGCAGTTGGCAGAATAAAATGGGTAATATGACGTCACGAAACATGAAAGTTAGATTCTGCAGCAGAGCAGCCTGAGCACACCTACTTACTGTCACCCTCTCTTCATAGATATATAGATAGATAGATAGGTGTGTGTGTGTGTGTGTGTGTGGGTGTGTGTGTGGGTGTGTGTGTTTTCAGCAGGTATACAGAGAGGTGGTGTGCTGTGTCAGTTTGCTGTGACATTAGACCGCCCCCAACAGGGAGGTCGGAGCACTGTGCTCATTAGTGAACCGTATTGATTGAGGTGTGATTGTGGCCTTCAGAAGACTCAGTCAACCCTGTCACAGGAGGGTCTGTATGGACAGTAGTAGCACAATACGTACACACACACACACACACACACACACACAGCCCAGCTGTGTAGTATAGTCTGGGAGTACTCTGAGCTTTCAGTCAGGCTCTCCTCTCCATTAATTAATTAATAAATTGAACGGTTCCAATTAACCTCCCACTGCCCTGGCAAGACGGCGTCCGCTCCGTGTTCAGTCTGTCTCCTTTTCAGTATGAGTGGTCGTGTGTTCATATCTCTTTTTCTGTTTGCATGTGTGTTTGTGTGCGTGCGAGTTTGTCTGTGTGGCAGATGACACTTTCATAATTAGTCCCTATGCCCCCCTCCCCCACTCCCTTGTAGGCCTAACGACCAATCCCAGATGAGTAATTAGCATATAGCTTAATTGGTAAAATTAACATGAGTTGTGATTAATTAAATTAAAATTGTTCTAAATAACTAAATTAAAATTGGATTCCAAAGGCCCAAAACCTGACGGTCCGGCTAGTAAAACGGCATCCATGTTATTGTGGTGCTATGGCAACGCGTGCTCTCCACAGGCTCCCAGTAATGCTGGAAGTGACTCGCTGGGCTCGTGTGATAGCCAGGCTGTAATTGTAATCAGGCTTCAGTGTCTCGTGCCGTGGTGAATACCTCCAACACGAGGTAATGCTTGCTCCTTTACTTGAACATTACTCTTTCCCATATCTTCATGCTGTGGCTGATCAACTTTATACCTCTGTAGTTGCTACAGTTCTGCACATCGCCCTTGTTCTTGAAAATCGGTACCAGTATGTTTCTTCTCCACTCCTCAGGCATCCTCTCACTTTCCAAGATTGTGTTAAACAATCTAGTTAAAAACCCCACTGCCATCTCTCCTAAACACCTCCATGCCTCCACAGGTACGTCATCAGGACCAACTGCCTTTTAACTCTTCATCCTCTTCATAGCTGCCCTCACTTCCTCCTTGCTCATCCACTGCACTTCCTGATTCACTATCCCTACATCATCCAACCTTCTCTCTCTCTCATTTCTTCATTCATCAGCCCCTCAAAGTACTCCTTCCACCTTCTCAACACCCTCTCCTCACTTGTCAGCACATTTCCATCTCTATCCTTCATCACCCTAACCTGCTGCACATCCTTCCCAGCTCGGTCCCTCTGTCTAGCCAGTCGGTACAAGTCCGTTTCTCCTTCCTTAGTGTCCAACCTGTCATACAACTCACCACCAAACACCTTTTCCTTTGCCTTTTTCCTATCATATGACAGAGCCACAAGCATATTTTATATGTGCTGCCAGTATAAACAGTTGTAAGACATAACGTATGTAAGAGTACTATGACAAAATGTACCGGCTATAACAGTCATGACTTAAAGGAGGATTTCACCGGTAGTTTGTTCATGTTTAGTCAGTACTGATGGGTGATGGAGTCTATTGAAGTAACGAAATGCTCACTGTGTACTATATTGATATCAGTGTCCTGCTCACAGACTCTTTCCCACAGCGCCTACATGAACCAGAATGCATTGCTGCACGCTAGCCTCTGTACCGTCCATAAAGTCCTCTGTGCTAGTGTTGTGTGACATCATTTCCTCTGCTGGAGATGTAGCTGAGAAAACGAGGATTTGTTTTTCTGAACGCCTTCTTTAGAGAATGATGAAGATTAGAAACCCAAGATAAATCAGACTGTTTCAAAGCCGGCCAGGGATACAGAAACAGTCAGGAAGTGCTGCAGGTGTTCTTCATACCCCTGTTACAGATAGGCAGAGATAAGGTGGGGAAACGGTGAATTATCCCTTTAATGTGAAGAATGTACCAGTAGTACGGACACAATACTATACCAGCAATGTGAAAGTTAGAGTTGTTTGTGTGTGTGTGTGTGTGTGTGTGTGTGTGTGTGTGTTTGACATCAAGGACGGATGGCTAGACTGCAGATGAGTGAAGAAGACGAGTGATGCAGGAAGGAAGGAGGCAGCCATCAGTGGTGAGGTCAAAGGGAAAGGGTGTTTGGACTTGAGTCAAATCAGAGGAGTCTGTAATTTTGCAGAGTGGTGTTCACAGGTCAACATGTGTTTCTGTTTAAGGTGAACTTACCTGTCAATACTCTGAAAAACACTTGTGTCCCAGCTCGTGATGGTGATTTGGTGCCTGTGTTTTCCCTAGAGGTGAGTGTTATTCATTAATGTTCCTCGTTCCACTGAAAAGATATTTAATGTAGATGTAATTTATCGGCCCACGCTCATAAACAAACTGCCTCCCTGTATAGTTACAACCCCCCAGACTGGAGATAAGTCATCTGGCAGTGTCTCGCTTGTAAAGTTGCTCAGTATCTTCTCATAGAGAGTCTCCTCTTCATCATTTTTACATGTCTTAACATCATGCCTCTGTACTGTGTGTACTGCCCAACTCAACCGTTTAACCCGTTCCAGTACTATCCTCATTTCCCAACATGCAGCTGTTCTCCGATGTGATGTATGACACTGCTGATGCCGACCTGGCCACAGGGTCGGTCAGAGTACTGTGAAAAGTAGTTGATGTCTGAATACTGAGTAGACATGAATATAATCAGTGTTAAAATATTCAGTCACAGTATTCATAAAGAGTAAGTTGTTCTCAGTACATTTAGAGTACATTTCATCAGACACATGGGAGACCGCTGTGTATCATGAATATTCTCTACGTCACATTGGGGTGTACTCCTTGGTGTTACTGCGATCTCCATCTCATTACCTCATTATCTGTTTGTTAACCATCTGACAATTAATGCTGCACTGTACCGACTTGCACGCAGGAGGAAATGTGAACATGATGATTTGAAAATGGTTCATAGTTTTTTATTACTTTTATAAGGAGCAGGGATGGCACCGGGGCAAATAGATTTCACCACGGGGGGCTTCTCAGTTTACCTCACCTGACCTTACCTGTTATTATTATTATTATTATTGTTATTATCATTATTATTATTACCATTATTGTTATTATTCAATTCAGTTCAGTTCAATTTATTGTCATTAAAAACAATGTGCAGGCACATTTTAAAAATGATTATAATGATTATAATTTCTTTCACGTATAATTTCTTTCACGTTTCCTGTTTTAGATCCTGTAGAGCCGGGTCCAAACTATGGACCTGCAGCACTATAGGGCAGATGTCACTTGATTGACAGTACTCGTCGTAATATGTGGGCTGTTCCGAGCAGGGCGATCTTCTGGACTGCACTGACGTTGATGTTTCCTGGGATACGGATGGTGAATTTCTCCAATCCTTTCTTCATGAGTCCTAGAGCTCCTATGACCACTGGTGTTGTGTCGGTCTTCATGCCCCACATCCTGTTGATTTCAGTCTCCAGGTCTTTGTACTTGGTCAGCTTCTCTGTGACTTTCACTGAGGTGTGTTTTTCGGATGGTGTTGCTATGTCGATGAGCATGCACCTCTCTTGCTTCCTGTCCTTGATAACCATGTCAGGCTTGTTGGCTTTTATCTCTGTCAGTGTGGATGGGCGTGTCCCAGAGGATGGTGACATCATTGTTCTCAGTGACCGTTTTTGGCTGATGTTCGTACCACTTCTCAGTCGTCTTGATCTTGTAACTCCTGCAGATCTTCCAGTGCAGGTACGCTGCTGCCTTGTTGTGCCTGTACATGTACTCGGTCTTTGCCAGTTCCGGGCAGCCTGAGACAATGTGGTCAATGGTTATTATTATTATTATTGTTACTATTATTATTATAGTTATTAATTATTATTATTATTACATTATTACCATTGTTATTGTTATTACATTATTATTATCATTGCATTATTATTATTATTATTAAAACCATTATTATTATTATTTTTGTTATTACCATTATTATTAAACAAATGTCCTTTAACTTTATGCCATAATACACCATAATAAGCGGGCGGGTCCATTCCTTGGGCCTAGGGTTAGAATGAGGTGGAAGTCTATTTGATGGATAGTGCCTTTCTTAGGATATGAGCTGTTCCAAGTAGTGCCATCTTCTGTACTGCTTGTATTCTGATGTTACCCGGGATCCGTTGGGTGTATTTCTCCATCCCTTTTTTTACAAGTCCCAGGGCTCCTATCACTACTGGCATTGTTGTGGTTTTTACAAGTCCCAGGGCTCCTATCGCTACTGGTATTGTTGTGGTTTTTACAAGTCCCAGGGCTCCTATCACTACTGGTATTGTTGTGGTTTTTACAAGTCCCAGGGCTCCTATCACTACTGGTATTGTTGTGGTTTTTACAAGTCCCAGGGCTCCTATCACTACTGGTATTGTTGTGGTTTTTACAAGTCCCAGGGCTCCTATCACTACTGGTATTGTTGTGGTTTTTACAAGTCCCAGGGCTCCTATCACTACTGGTACTGTTGTGGTTTTTACAAGTCCCAGGGCTCCTATCACTACTGGTATTGTTGTGGTTTTTACAAGTCCCAGGGCTCCTATCACTACTGGTATTGTTGTGGTTTTCATTCCCCACATTCGTTCAATCTCAATTTCAAGGTCTTGATATTTGGACAGTTTTTCAGTTACTTTTACTGAGGTGCTCCTTTCAGTCGGGATGGACATGTCGATGAGTAGGCAGCTTGTTTCTTTTTTGTTCTTGATGATGATGTCTGGTCTGTTGGCCTTCATCTCACAATCTGTCTGTATTGGCATGTCCCATAAGATTGTGACGTGGTCTTTTTCTGTTACTGTTTGGGGCTTGTGCTTGTGCTCACTAACGGCTCCAACAACTCTCATGACCACTGAATGGAGCACTAACGAAGTCGAAACTAACACCCCCAACGACCGTCGCTGCTTAACATCGGATCACAAAGAGCCATGCACATCAATAGCTCTGATAACGACGGGCGTTGCTAAACATCGGAACACAAAGAGCCATTGACATCTATAGCTCTGACAACGACTCCAAGAGGATAAATTCTGAGTCTCATCAGCAGCCAGTCAGACTAGCTTGGTCTAGTCAGAAAGGCACGAACTGAGGAAGCCTCTTGGATGAGAGGCGAAACGTCTTCACGGATATATACCAAGTCCAGTTGCACTTGATTCAATTCCTTTGGATAACTAAATGAACTAGGCTGCATAGAGTAAATCTATCGCTGCAAACTACGTGTGTTTGATGTGTTTTATCGTACCAAACAAAATGTGAACACATCCCACCGGCCGTGCCAACACTCACTGACAGAGAAGTGTTCTAAAGCTGTTCTCCTCAACATGTCCATCCATCCATTACCCAAAACACTTATCCTACTTGGTTGCGGGGATGCTGGAGCCTATCCCAGCAGTCACTGGGCGGCAGGCGGGGAGACACCCTGGACAGGCCGCCAGGCCATCACAGATATATAAAGTACAGATTGACAAACTGAGATTACAAGTTGAGATGCAAGTACAGACTTACAAATTGAGACTATGATGACTTAATATAAAGTCACTGTAGTCTCAATATCGGTGTTTCAAAATGCTACATGTGCTGAATGCAGATACTGCTTTACTGTATTTCCCTATTGTGAATACGTAACCCTTTTACTTGTATTTCCTGGCTCACAGTGATGATGTCACTGGTGTTTGATTGGCATGTTATTGGGTTAAATGTTCTGTGTGCAGCCGTGCTGCAACACATGTTTGTTTTGTTCCCTCTTCACAGAAGAAATGTAGAAGAACTGCATGTACAAGAACCACATTGTATTATTTGATGTTGTATAATATAAGTGGAGCAGCATGGTGGCCTAGCGGTTAGCACTCTTGCCTCACAGCAAGAAGGTGCTGGGTTCGAACCCCAGGCCGTCCCGGGTCCTTTCTGTGTGGAGTTTGCATGTTCTCCCCGTGTCTGCATGGGTTTCCTCCCACCATCAAAAAGACAAGCATGTTAGGGTTAATACTCCTGCCTGTGCCCCTGAGCAAGTGTAACAACCACGGATGACTAGACTCGCTAGCCCTTGGCTAACGGGTCGGACCCTTTAGTCGACTGGTTAACGTAGTCCCCCATGGTGCGGGAGACCCGGGTTCGCGTCCCAACTGCCGCGGTTCCTGACTGTCCCCTGAACTCGCTGCACAAGGCAGTGGAAAGAAGAAGTGGAGTTGGTCCCCGGGTGCTGCAGCTGTACAATAGGACGGTTACATGCAGAGGACACAGTCACTGTTAGAATACAATGAGAAAATAGAGTGGCTTCCTCTAATGGAACATTTGAATGCTTTGTTATATAATGTTGAACATTTCATAATAACATGCAGAACAATAAGTTTGAATTGTCTGCTTCATCAGACTCAGTCGTCAGGAGGTCTCGTCCTGACCTTCACTGTCTCCATACTTCACTTCACCGCCGTTACAGCAGCAGTATTCTCTTCCATTACCACGCACTGTTTCATGAGTGTGTTTCCTTTCATAAAGGCGTTGCTCCTCTCTCTCCTGGCAGTGAACACTGCTGCGTGTTGGCAGTAGACAACAACTCTGAAAGCACTTAACTCACTCCCTCGTGCAAAACTTCTTAAAGACCAGCATGCAGTTACAGAGAAAACTTTCCCTTTTCCCCCTCAACAAGACGTTGTGCTCATTTTTGTATGCGTGTGTGCGCGTATGTGTGTGAGTAGTCTCGTTAGCCTCGTTTGAACCCATTTAAAGTTGACTTTTAAAGTGCCATTTTCTAAATCTATAAGGGAATTTGGGTCACGCGTATGACACTCATTTACTGGCGAGGTGCACTTGAGCAAGGCACTTGCCAGGATTTGCTCCGGTTGCACAATCGCCAAAACAGAACCAAGGCTTCTTTTTTTTTTTTTTTTGCTTTTTTTTCCCGACCTTTTTCCTCCCTAGTTGTATCGCTGTCGATCCGGGGAGGGCTGCAGACTGCCACATGCCTCCTCCAATACATGTGGAGTTGCCAGCTGCTTCTTTTCACCTGACAGTGAGGAGTTTCGCCAGGGGGACGTAGAAGAAAAAGGGTTGAGCTGGGCAGCTCCCAGTTGCAAACAGTGTGAATACCCAAGTGAGGACGTGTGAAACTCTGCAAGTCAAGCCAGGAGGCTGGAAAAACCCTAGTCAATCTATTATTCAAACAGCTTGAAACTACAAATGACTCCCTGGGTGTTCATGTGAGCTACTTGTGGGCTGAAAGCGAACCCGCCATAATCACAACGCAAAACGCCCATGTGTGGATTATTACAGACGGCCTCATCAGCTTCCCTGTGATTCCCAGAGCCCGTCATTAACACACTGAAACGAGGTCCTCCAGCGCCGCGCCCCCCCCCCTCCTCCACTTATTAGCTGCTGAGGAGTGCTCCATTAGGGAGAGGAATAGGAGGATGAGGAGATGTGAAATGAGGAGGTGTCTGTTTAAAGCCAGTCTGAGGTTTTAATGGGAAACACGGTCGATGGGAGGGAAGCTGTAAAGATATCATGTTGACTGATGGAGGCGGTGTAATATCTTCTCCATATGCAGTCCCGGTAGCGCTGTCTCAATACCCAGCCTCCTTCAGAACCGTGAGCAGGTCTGTTGTCAACACCACAAATATTTAAGGTTTTCTGGACATTTTTTTAATCATCATACAATACAGAAATACAACACAAATACATGTCACAAAAACGCAACACGAAATCCATAATATACAATACAAAAAGCAAAGATTACATTGACATTCATAACAACATAACATACAATTTATAACATTCATAATATAACATAAAATTCATAACATAGCAACATAACATTCATAACAACATTCATAACATAACATTCGTAACATACCAGCATAACATAGCATCTATCTATCTATCTATCTATCTATATCCATCCACTATATGTTGTGTGTGTGTGTGTGTGTGTGTGTGTGTGCGCATGCACATTTATTTGCACGGGCATTTATGTTGCAGAGGAAATGCAGACAGTGACTCATACGGGTAGAAACCATTAAGTAATTAATTGTAAATTATGGTACACAGTTAAGATGATAATTGCTTTCCTTATTCTCAGAAGATCCTTTCACGTCCATGAACTCTTAGTTCAGATGTGAACTGGAGGAACTGGCGTGAAGCTTCTTTCAGACAGTACAGACAGAACTTTCAGACAGTACAGACTGAACTTTCAGATACTACAAACAAAATTTGCAGATCGTACAGAGAAAACTATCAGATAGTATAAGACTGAACTTTCAGATAGTTCAGACAGAACTTTCAGATAGTACAGACAGAACTTGCAGATAGTACAGACAGAACTTTCAGATAGTACAGACAGAACTTTCAGATAGTTCAGACAGAACTTTCAGATAGTACAGACAGAACTTGCAGATAGTACAGACAGAACTTTCAGATAGTACAGACAGAACTTTCAGATAGTACAGACAGAACTTGCAGATAGTACAGACAGAACTTGCAGATAGTACAGACAGAACTTTCAGATAGTTCAGACAGAACTTTCAGATAGTACAGACAGAACTTTCAGATAGTACAGACAGAACTTGCAGATAGTACAGACAGAACTTGCAGATAGTACAGACAGAACTTTCAGATAGTACAGACAAAACTTTCAGATAGTACAGACAAAACTTTCAGATAGTACAGACAGAACTTTCAGATACTACAAACAAAATTTGCAGATCGTACAGAGAAAACTATCAGATAGTATAAGACTGAACTTTCAGATAGTACAGACAGAACTTGCAGATAGTACAGACAGAACTTGCAGATAGTACAGACAGAACTTTCAGACAGTACAAACAGAACTTTCAGATAGTACAGACTGAACTTTCAGATAGTACAAACAGAACTTTCAGATAGTACAGACAAAACTCGCAGATAGTACAGACAAAACTTTCAGACAGTACAGACAGAACTTTAAGATAGCACAGACAGAACTTTCAGATAGTACAGAAAGAACTTTCAGATACTACAAACAAAATTTGCAGATAGTACAGAGAAAACTTTCAGATAGTACAGACAAAACTTGCAGATAGTACAGACAGAACTTTCAGATAGTACAGACTGAACTTTCAGATAGTACAAACAGAACTTGCAGATAGTACAGACTGAACTTTCAGATAGTACAGACTGAACTTTCAGGTAGTACAGACTGAACTTTCAGATAGTACAGACAGAACTCGCAGATAGTACAGAGAAAACCTTCAGATAGTACAGACAGAACTTTCAGATAGTACAGACAGAACTTTCAGGTAGTACAGACAGAACTTTCAGGTAGTACAGACAGAACTTTCAGATAGTACAAACAGAACTTTCAGGTAGTACAGACAGAACTTTCAGGTAGTACAGACTGAACTTTCAGATAGTTCAGACAGAACTTTCAGGTAGTACAGACTGAACTTTCAGATAGTACAGACTGAACTTTCAGATAGTTCAGACAGAACTTTCAGATAGTACAGACTGAACTTTCAGATAGTACAGACTGAACTTTCAGATAGTACAAACAGAACTTTCAGATAGTACAGACTGAACTTTCAGATAGTACAGACAGAACTTTCAGATAGTTCAGACAGAACTCTTGTAGATTTGGTATGAAAATAACCGATGAGAAGTCCTAATATGCTGATGACACTGTGTTTTATTTTAAGTTTGCCTCTACATGGTTTGGGGTAACGGCATGCTGTAAGTGAGTAACTGCTATTTTCACGTGTTGCCCAAAAACGAGTGTTTTTAATTGATCTGTAGGTGACCTCAGTACATATGATGTCACCGTCCTGTCACCTCTGCACCCAGTTTATTTGCGTGAATTCACTCTTACTTCTGCTATCAGTCATTTTATCTTGCATCATAATACTGGACATGAATTAATGAAATGGTACATAGTTTAAATATATGTATTTGTATATTTTACATATATTAAATTACATATTTTTACCACAAATGTTGTTTCTTTGTGTTGTGTCTTTTCGGGTAATGTTTCAACAATGTTTACAAATAGCGTCCCATAACTGCTGTTTGCAATGAAACCCACAACGGTTTGGGAGCTCTCAGGAAAGGCAGTGGTGTTACTTAGTCATCTCACAGCTATCAAACACCATATAAAACAAAGGGTAACACTATAACAGCTACACAAATGAAGCATTAGTTAAGTATTAGTTAACTACTGAATTCATCATTTGTAAAGCAAGACATGCACCAATGTTTAGTGTGTTAATACATGTTTTATAAATACTTAACACTGCAATTCAAGGTTAATTCAGGTAGTTACTAGTTGTTCATGAAGTATTTTGTATGAGCTCATCTAAAGTGAGGACTATCTATGCCTTACAAAGCATTTACACATGAGACTGAAAAGCCAGCAGCACCTTGAGACTCACAAAAGTCTAAAGGATCTTATGATCCTTTAGAAAGTGTAAGTACACAATTAACACACTATTAACATGTACATTTGTGCATGAATTAATCATGAACTGCAGTATTAATAAGTATTTATAAACATCTATTAACACACTGACCATTGGTGCTGTCTTGCTTTACAAATGATGAATTCAGTAGTTACTAATACTTAACTAATGCTTCATTTGTATAGTTATTATAAAGTGTTACTGAAAAAAGTACTTCATAAAACCTTTGACAATATTTTTATCTAGGTTTTTATGGGCACAATATTCTGGAATTCTGCAGCAGTGGGAAGGATGAAGAAGGATCAGATTGTTATAAAACATTAGACAGCACAAAAGGATGTAATTTGGATTTGTGAATGCCCACTGCCTACCCAGCCACTGACCTCACCACACCCCACTGCCTACCCAGCCACTGACCTCACCACACCCCACTGCCTACCCAGCCACCACACCCCCCTGTCTACCCAGCCACTGACCTGACCACACCCCACTGCCTACCCAGCCACTGACCTCACCATACCCCACTGCCTACCCAGCCACTGACCTGACCACACCCCACCGCCTACCCAGCCACTGACCTGACCACACCCCACTGCCTACCCAGCCACCACACCCCCCTGTCTACCCAGCCACTGACCTGACCACACCCCACTGCCTACCCAGCCACTGACCTCACCACACCCCACTTCCTACCTAGCCACTGACCTCACCACACCCCACTGCCTACCCAGCCACTGACCTCACCATACCCCCCTGTCTACCCAGCCACTGACCTCACCACACCCCACTGTCTACCCAGCCACTGACCTCACCACACCCCACTGCCTACCCAGCCACTGACCTCACCACACCTCACTGCCTACCCAGCCACTGACCTCACCACACCCCACTTCCTACCCAGCCACTGACCTCACCACACCCCACTTCCTACCCAGCCACTGACCTCACCACACCCCACTGCCTACCCAGCCACTGACCTCACCACACCCCCCCTGTCTACCCAGCCACTGACCTCACCACACCCCCCTGTCTACCCAGCCACTGACCTCACCACACCCCACTGCCTACCCAGCCACTGACCTCACCACTCCCCACTGCCTACCCAGCCACTGACCTCACCACACCCCACTGCCTACCCAGCCACCACACCCCCCTGTCTACCCAGCCACTGACCTGACCACACCCCACTGCCTACCCAGCCACTGACCTCACCATACCCCACTGCCTACCCAGCCACTGACCTGACCACACCCCACCGCCTACCCAGCCACCACACCCCCCTGTCTACCCAGCCACTGACCTGACCTCACCCCACTGCCTACCCAGCCACTGACCTCACCATACCCCACTGCCTACCCAGCCACTGACCTGACCATACCCCCCTGTCTACCCAGCCACTGACCTCACCACACCCCCCGTATACCCAGCCACTGACCTCACCACACCCCACTGCCTACCCAGCCACTGACCTGACCACACCCCACTGGCTACCCAGCCACTGACCTGACCACACCCCACTGCCTACCCAGCCACCGACCTGACCACACCCCACTGCCTACCCAGCCACTGACCTCACCATACCCCACTGCCTACCCAGCCACTGACCTCACCATACCCCCCTGTCTACCCAGCCACTGACCTCACCACACCCCACTGCCTACCCAGCCACTGACCTCACCATACCCCACTGCCTACCCAGCCACTGACCTCACCATACCCCCACTGCCTACCCAGCCACTGACCTCACCACACCCCACTGTCTACCCAGCCACTGACCTCACCACACCCCACTGCCTACCCAGCCACTGACCTCACCACACCCCACTTCCTACCCAGCCACTGACCTCACCACACCCCACTTCCTACCCAGCCACTGACCTCACCACACCCCACTGCCTACCCAGCCACTGACCTCACCACACCCCCCCTGTCTACCCAGCCACTGACCTCACCACACCCCACTGCCTACCCAGCCACTGACCTCACCATACCCCCCTGTCTACCCAGCCACTGACCTCACCACACCCCACTGCCTACCCAGCCACTGACCTCACCACACCCCACTGCCTACCCAGCCACTGACCTCACCACACCTCACTGCCTACCCAGCCACTGACCTCACCACACCCCACTTCCTACCCAGCCACTGACCTCACCACACCCCACCTCTACCCAGCCACTGACCTCACCACACCCCACTGCCTACCCAGCCACTGACCTCACCACACCCCCCCTGTCTACCCAGCCACTGACCTCACCACACCCCCCTGTCTACCCAGCCACTGACCTCACCACACCCCACTGCCTACCCAGCCACTGACCTCACCACTCCCCACTGCCTACCCAGCCACTGACCTCACCACACCCCACTGCCTACCCAGCCACTGACCTCACCACACCCCACTTCCTACCCAGCCACTGACCTCACCACACCCCACTTCCTACCCAGCCACTGACCTCACCACACCCCACTTCCTACCCAGCCACTGACCTCACCACACCCCACTGCCTACCCAGCCACTGACCTCACCACACCCCCCCTGTCTACCCAGCCACTGACCTCACCACACCCCACTGCCTACCCAGCCACTGACCTCACCACACCCCCCCTGTCTACCCAGCCACTGACCTCACCACACCCCACTGCTGACCCACCCACTGACCTTACCACACCCCACTGCTGACCCACCCACTGACCTCACCACACCCCACTGCCTACCCAGCCACTGACCTCACCACACCCCACTGCTGCACTTAGTGTGAAAAATTAACTTGTGTACCAATTTTGAGTGGTGATGATGGAATTTTTTAGCCCTCAGGATTGTCTGATAGCCAGCAGCAAAGCATGATGGTTATTTATAATTCCTTCCTCCTAACATCTATTGTCAATCATCCAGGCCTGCAAAGACATCAGTGTTAGCCAGTCGGTGTCTAAATTCAGGGGTTACCCAGGTTCTACATCGGTCTCTGAGACAAACTTCAGGGCTCAAAGATCCCATGGGTGTGTTCGCACAAATTTGCCCATAGTAACGACTGACAGACGAGGCCCCCTGCAGCAATGCTTATCCGTGGCACTGTGTGCATTTAAACAGCCCTGAACTTGCGGTTTCAGGAAGAACAGGAGTACTGTGTGTGAATTGTAAAGCGCTTTGAGTGGCTGTTGCAGCTAGAAAGGCCTCCGTATCGGGGAAGGCATGTGGTAGTCTGCAGCCCTCCCTGGATCAGCAGAGGGGGTGGATTAGAGACCGGGAATACAGAATAGAGATCCTACGATCTCTATTCTGTGACTGGGACGACTCGGAAGAGTGGGGTAATTGGCCAGGGTACAATTGGGGAGAAAACAATACAGTGGCATAACGACCGAAAACAATGATCAGTTTCATATGCAAAATGCCGTGACCATTAACTAGAGTTACAGTGGCCACATGTACTGTTCATGTGTACTGTTCATGTGTACTATTCATCTGTACTGTTCATGTGTACTGTTCATGTGTACTGTTTGTGTACTATTCATGTGTACTGTTCATGTGTACTATTTATGTGTACTGTTCATGTATACTGTTCATGTGTACTATTCATGTGTACTATTCATGTGTACTGTTCATATGTACTGTTCATGTGTACTGTTCATGTGTACTATTCATGTGTACTGTTCATGTGTACTGTTCATGTGTACTATTCATGTGTACTGTTCATGTGTGCTATTCATGTGTACTGTTCATGTGTACTGTTCATGTGTACTGTTCATGTGTACTGTTCATGTGTGCTGTTCATGTGTACTGTTCATGTGTGCTGTTCATGTGTACTGTTCATGTGTATTGTTCATGTGTACTATTTATGTATACTGTTCATGTATACTGTTCATGTGTACTATTCATGTGTACTATTCATGTGTACTATTCATGTGTACTGTTCATGTGTACTGTTCATGTGTGCTATTCATGTGTACTATTTATGTGTACTGTTCATGTGTACTGTTCATGTGTACTATTCATGTGTACTGTTCATGTGTACTGTTCATGTGTACTGTTCATGTGTACTATTCATGTGTACTGTTCATGTGTACTGTTCATGTGTACTATTCATGTGTACTGTTCATGTGTACTGTTCATGTGTGCTATTCATGTGTACTGTTCATGTGTGCTGTTCATGTGTACTGTTCATGTGTATTGTTCATGTGTACTGTTCATGTGTGCTGTTCATGTGTACTGTTCATGTGTATTGTTTATGTGTATTGTTCATGTGTACTGTTCATGTGTGCTGTTCATGTGTACTGTTCATGTGTACTGTTCATGTGTACTGTTCACGGAGGTTTTGGGGAATAGTTGCAATCCCAGCATTGTACAATGGCGATGGTGGTTTTCTTACCTGGGTTATTGAGCATGCGTAAAGGTATTTTCAAATGCAAAATGCTGCTCCCAGAAGTGAAACATTACAAATTACATTCTGGTTTTTTCCAGACTCATCAAACACAAGTTGCAAAATGCTCAAAAGTCATGAAAATATGCATTTCAGATACTTTTACTTAAATTAGTACCCATCTCAGAATATTCAGAACGCATTACTTTAAGAACTCTGAATCCTCGTCTCATGACTGGGTATTGGACTGGGATATGGGGAAGGGCTCAGGGGGACGGGATGGAGTCAGCTCACCTCAAGGTTATTGTGGACGACAGGGAAGCTGTTTATTTCAACAAAGAGAGACACTCGGATACGATGGGAAATCGTGTGTGTGTGTGTGTGTGTGTGTTTTATGGATTCCTCTGGAGAGACTGTCGACTTGTATTAAACTTTAACAACATAATTTACTCTCACTCCTCCTGTCTTCTCTCAATCGCCCCTCCACTCATCTTTCTACCCTTTTACTCTCTCTGTCTCTCTGTCTCTATCTGTCTCTCTCTCTATCTGTCTCTGTCTCTTTCTGTCCCTCTCTCTCCATCTTTCTCTGTCTCTCTCTGGAAAATTGGACCGTTAAAGACTTGGTTAAAGGTCAAAGCTCTCTCTCTCTCTCTCTTGCTCTCTGTCTCCCTCTCTGTCTGTCTCCCTGTCTGTCTCTCTCTGTCTCTCTTTCTCTTTCTCGGTCTCTCTCTGGAAAATTGGACCGTTAAAGACTTGATTAAAGGTCAAAGGTCTCTCTGTCTCCCTCTCTGTCTGTCTCCCTGTCTGTCTCTCTTTCTCTTTCTCGGTCTCTCTCTCTGGAAAATTGGACCGTTAAAGACTTGGTTAAAGGTCAAAGCTCTCTCTCTCTCCCTCTCTCTTGCTCTCTGTCTGCCTGTCTCTGTCTGTCTGTCTGTCTGTCTGTCTGTCTGTCTCCCTCCCTCTCTGTCTCCCTCGCTGTCTGTCTCTCTGTCTGTCTGCGTCTTTCCCTCTTGCTCTGTGTCTTTGTTGTTCTCCCTCTCTCTCTTTCTCTGTCTCTCTCTCTCTCTGGAAAATTTGACCGTTAAAGACTTGGTTAAAGGTCAAAGGTCTCTCTCACCCTCCCTCTCTCTCTCTCTCTCTCCCTCTCTCGGTCTCTCTCTGTTTTTTCCCATATTCAGTGTTTGGTTCAGTATATGTTGCTGCTGAGTTGTTGTGCAGGACGTCCCTGGTTTATGAACGAGTTGTGTTTGTGGGTCTGTTCCTAAGTCTAATCTGTATGTCAGTCAGAACAGTTACGTACCGTTCACATCTGGCATCAATACTCAGGGGTTTGTCTTAGTATGTAAAGTATGTGTTTTACCTGAGACGTCATCAGCATAGTAATGCAGTAATGATAATAATGAGTCTGACTGCAGTACAGTATTTATAATTGAGAGAATGTGTGTATATAAGGAATAAAAAACATTAAATCAGCATGTCTTCATGTGGGCTCAGTAATCAGGTCAGAAAACCAACATACGACGTGTGTCCAGATGAACTGATGCAACTTGCTTTGATTCAAGGTACATCTCTTACATTTCAAACGGCCCACCTGCCACTGTCCCTGGAGCGGGTCGTGACATGGGATTTGTGGCTTTGCTGTTGTTGAGTTTGAATGAACAAAGTCCACAGTCAGAAAACCGTCTGTTCACGTTTGGCTGCAAAGGGGAAGTGGAGCTCAGAGGTCAGCGGATGTTGTTTGGACCGGGACAGGTTCAGGTTAGATCTGGACTCCTGATTCGCCGGCTGTTTGGGGGATTAATTAGAGACGTTTGCCTGAATTGATGCACGACGGCTGACTCTGTCTCCGCTTTTCTTTCTTCCTCTATGACTTACAAGTCAGCTGTTTAGTTTTCATGGGAAGGGACGAAGTCACTTGACAGGGTTTCTGACTGCAGTTGTCCATTTTCAAATGCGCTTGAATGTGTTTGGTTTTAATTTGGGTTTTGGGAAGCAGTGTTTTTCAAATCACCTCTCTGACTGCTCTGTTTACTTCTGTCTCTTACATTTTGCATGAACAGCATTACCAGAATGTTGACATGCAGTAAAAAAAAGTACTGGTTAGTATTTGCCCATGTTTAACGTGTGTCCTTCTCGCTGTGTGTCCTTCACTCCCCTGTGGTCACCCTCCACTCGTCTAAAGGTGATGGAGAGAAATGCCACATTAAACTTTTATGTTGCCAACAAACAGGAGATAGCTTCTGTCTGCTGCCTGTGTGAGCCGTGACACTGGGAGATTGATGGATGAACAGATGAAGATGAGATGAGAGAAAAAGAGTGTCTACTCTCAGCGCCCGTGGAGGTAGGTGTGTGGGTGTGTGGGTGTGTTGGTTTGGGTGTATGTTGTGTGTGTGTGGGTGTGGATGGGTTAGTCCTGATCCAGCAGTCAGGGCGAGGAGGGGGTGTAATGCTGCTGCAGCATGTCATATGTTTTTTGATTGATGGATTTGGTTTCATAGGAAAAGGTGAATGAAAGACTTGAAATACTGTTCAGAAAAATAGATTTGCAAAATATTTTGGTTACTGCACATTATTGTTACTATTATTTTTGTTTTTGTTGTTGTTGATGGTACTATTATCATTATTACCAAGTTCCATCCAATTACAATTTCAGTGTTAGCGTACAGTCTCCAATATGCACTCCTCCTCCTGCACCTTAGACGTCATTCCCACTAAGCTGCTCGAGGAGGTATTTTCAGAAATCAGGAACAATTTATTGTCATCTCAGTCATGTACTTTCATACACAAAAGAGACGAAATTTCATTTCTCCCAGCCCACAGCAGTGCGACACAAAAGACAAAAAACACATCCAAAAGAAAATGACACCACCAAAAACATACAAAAACAGAGAGAACAAAGCAACAACAATAACAAAAAAAAAAAACACACACACACACACACACACAAACAATCAACAACACAGCGCATTCAGTAAATTTGCAACACAGTCACTGTCCAAAGAATGAACGCCAGGCAGGATGACTGTTGGAACCGCTGGCCTGCATGGGCTAGCAGCTAGCCCAGCCTGCCCCACTTCCACGTCCAGTCAGACCGCCCTCGGTGCTTCCTCCTCGGGCGCAGCTCCAGGCGGGGGCCGTGGTCCCTGGGCCCACCAGACGTAGCAGACCAGGCTCCCTCAGCCAATCCAACGCCAGCTCCCCCAGCCAGACACCTCTGATTTCCGATTTCTGAAATTATCTTTTGTATCTTAGGTTGTGGAGAGAGTAATTTCATCTCAATTGATATCTTATGAACACTAATAGTGTTTTTAGCAGTTTCCAGTCTGGTTTTAGAGCACTTCATAGTACCGAGACAGCTGTAGTTAAGGTTACTAATGACCTACTGTTAACTGCAGACAGAGGTGACTGGTTGAGTTTAGTTCTCTTATATTTAAATGCTGCCTTTGACACAGACTTATCACAGTATCCTCTTAAATTGCTTAGAGACTTGGGTAGGCATCAATGGCTCGGCCCTTAGATTATTACACACTCCAACAGAACGTTTTCTGTTGTTCTGGGTAACTACTTCCTCTATGGCTCAGCTGAGTTGTGGTCTTCCTCAAGGCTCAGTTCTTGGCCCCCTTCTGTTTTCTATATACATGCTGCGTCTTTGCCAGGTTATTCAGAATCATGGTGTTTTACCATGTTTATGCTGATGACACTCAGTTATACATGCCACTAAAACCCACAGATCCGTGGTCCGCGGTGGTGTAGCGGTCTAAGCATCGGCTTTGTGTCGATGCAGTTGCCCACTGGGGACCGGGGTTCGCGCCCCGGTCTCGTCAGATCCGACTATGGCTGGACTCGATGAAGCAGCAATAATTGGCAACGCTGTCTTCGGGAGGGGGCAGAGTCGGCTTGTGTTCGTCACATGAATGCGTCTCTGTGTGTGTCGGAAAAAGCAGTGGTTCAGCCTGGATTCACCTAGTAATGAAAGTGGCGAGGCGTCTCCTTCCAGACTGCCGGCCGGAGAGATGCAGTTGGCGAATGCATGCAGTACGAGGGTGGGTGTTTGAACTAAAATAGGGATCGCTTGGCCACTAAATTGGGAGAAAAAAGGAAAAATCAGAAATAAATGTGTGTAAAAAAAACAAACAACCACAGATCCTAGGGGCCTAGCTGAACCCACACCTTGGCTCTCTGACATTAAATTCTGAATGTCCAAACATTTTCTTAAATTTAATGATGATAAGTCTGAGGTCATTCAGTTCCATCATTCTGTTCCAAATTCCATCAGCCCTTTCGGTACTAATCTTGGTGGTCTGTCCAGTAGTCTTAAGTATTCTGCTGGGAATCTTGGGGTAATGAATTCTATGCTAACCTCGGTTTTCAAATCAAACATGTTCAGTCGTGCTTTCTTCAGCTCAAGGTAATTTCTAAGAGTAGTTCATTTTTATCGGTTGCTGATCTACAAAAAGTTGTACATGCTTTTTATCTATTCTCAGCTTGATTATTGAAAGCTTTTTACTCCGGTATCAGCAAGGGCTCCCTCCACCATCTACAGCTGGTACAAAACACCACTGATCGGCAAATCACCGAGACAAAGAGGCATGACCATATCACTGCTTTGCTTGCCTCCCTACACTGTTATGTTTCGAAGGACCCCCCCCCTTTTCTCCCCAATTGTACCTTGGCCAAATACCCCACTCTTCCGAGCTGCCCCGGTCACTGCCCCCCCCCCGCCGAGCCGGTGAGGGTTACAGACTACCACATGCTTCCTCCAATACACGTGGAGTCACCAGCTGCTTTATTTCACCTGACAGTGAGGAGTTCCGCCAAGAGGACGTAGCGCGTACGAGGATCACGCTGTTCCCTCGAATCCCCGTGTTGCCTCCGGCTTGGTTGGGCGTCCCTACAGACACAGTTGGCCGTGTCTGCGGGTGGGAAGCCGGATGCGGATGTGTCCGGGGGTCGCTGCACTAGCGCCTCCTCTGGTCGGTCGGGGCACCTGTTCGGGGGGGATAGCGTGATCGTCTCACGTGCTGCGTCCCCCTGGTGAAGCTCCTCGGTTAGGTGAAAAGCAGCGGCTGGTGTCGTCTGCAGCCCTCCCCGGATCGGCAGAAGGGGCGGAGCAGCGACCTTGGCGGCTCGGAGAGTAGGGAGATAGGCCAGGTCCAATTGGGGAGGAAAAGGCGGGGGGGCAATATAAAAAGTAGAAGAGACTGCAACCCAGGTTCCAAACAGAGCAGTAAAGAGTCATAAACAGTGAATTAAATAACAACATAAATAAATCATGGTAATAAATCATCTTTATTAAACACGTCAGAATCTTACGCTGGGTTTCGCGTAAGTGTAAGTGACGTAAGAAGCCCCGCCCCCTCGACCTGCCGAGGGGGCGGGGCTACAGTAGCGCTAGGGCAGCAGCGGCGACGGACGCGGGGAGCGGTGCGTTGCGGCGGGTAGGGCCGGGGTATTTCCGCCTCCACCTCGGCAGCTGAGGGTTCATCTCACCGACGGCGGAGTGGGCGGTTTTGGGGGCAGCTGGCAGACTAGCCGCGATGGGTTCGGTGAGTTTCACCTTCCTCTTTTTCCGAGTTTGAACGAAGTGTTTTACGACGAGTTAACAAGCTATCGAAGCTCGTCTTGGTTCGGCAAAAGAGAGAAACTTGATGTCAGAAGGTGTATGGTTTTATTTCTAATTTGTTACCACAGTGCACACAGCAGAAAGTAGGTGTAGGAATGTTTTCTTTATTGAGATTTTGTGAGATTATTTTGTTTTGAGTAAAAAGAGCCGATGGCGGGAAGAAAAAAACTCCGCCGCCGCCATTTTAGGTTAAGCTCTTGGATTAGAAGAGTGGCCATATTGCTTTCGATAACTGTTCGGTTTTACAAGCACCGCTGATAAAGAGACTATCTTCTCTGTAGCCTGCCATTTTACGTTAAGATTTTTCAGTAAAAGAGTTTATTTTTGAGTAAAACATGCGTTTTGTTAACTACTGTTTTGTGTTTTTCTTGCCCTTTTGTGTTTAAGCGGGAGAGTACTGCCGGCGTCGTGTGTGGCTGCCGCTCCCCCCTCTCGTGGCCCGAATTCCCCCTCTCGTGGCCCCCCTCCCCCCTCTCGTGGCCCGCCTTCCCCCTCTCGTGGCTCGTCTTCCCCCTCTCGTGGCCCCCCTTCTCCCTCTCGTGGCCCGCCTTCCCCCTCTCGTGGCCCGTCTTCCCCCTCTTGTGGCCCGCCTTCCCCCTCTCGTGGCCCCCCTTCCCCCTCTCGTGGCCCGCCTTCCCCCTCTCGTGGCTCGTCTTCCCCCTCTCGTGGCCCCTCTTCCCCCTCTCGTGGCCCGCCTTCCCCCTCTCGTGGCCCGCCTTCCCCCTCTCGTGGCTCACCTTCCCCCTCTCGTGGCTCGTCTTCCCCCTCTCGTGGCCCCCCTTCCCCCTCTCGTGGCCCCCCTTCCCCCTCTCGTGGCCCGCCTTCCCCCTCTCGTGGCTCGTCTTCCCCCTCTCGTGGCTCGCCTTCCCCCTCTCGTGGCTCGTCTTCCCCCTCTCGTGGCTCGTCTTCCCCCTCTCGTGGCCCCCCTTCCCCCTCTCGTGGCCCGCCTTCCCCCTCTCGTGGCCCGTCTTCCCCCTCTCGTGGCCCGCCTTCCCCCTCTCATAGCTCGTGGCCCCCCTTCCCCCTCTCTTGGCTTGTCTTCCCCCTCTCGTGGCCCGCCTTCCCCCTCTCGTGGCCCCCCTTCCCCCTCTCGTGGCCCCCCTTCCCCCTCTCGTGGCCCGCCTTCCCATCCTCCCCTGTGTGTCTGTTATGTTTATCTGCCGTCTTGTTTCACCCCGTTTATTGTAAAGCCACTTTGAGTGTTAGAAAAGCGCTATATAAGATTGATTTATTATTGTTATTATTATTATTATTATTATATTTCTTTCGATAATTGTTTGCTGCAGATAAAAAGACATTATTTTCTGTATGGCCTGTTGTACAGGCTGGGTCTACTCCCCCGGGAGGTTTCCAGGAGGTTGGATATGGGGTCAGATTCTCCACCGGTGTGTGTAGCGGTGGGGGTCAGCGCGCATGTGCGCACAGTGCACCAGATGGCACCAGCCTCACCCAAGGAGCGGCCGGATCACCTGCATACGGTTTGACTTACCACTGTTGCGGTAGGACTGTGGGTTTTTCTTCACTCTCATACCCCTTTATCACCAACTTGGAACAGGGTTTTTTTTCCGGTTCCAGCATTAATTTTAAACTGTTCGGAGCATTTAGACCAGAAATAAATTGTTTCGGAACCCCAAAAGTAGGAACCAAAAAAATAGTAAGGACCTGAAGTGGGAACCGTGACGACTCGTGGGCGTGTAATATTCAAGGTTGGAAAGAAATGGAGAGGGCAACAAAGAAGGAGAAGTCAAATGAGAAATGGTCAAAGAATGTGCAGTGGCTTGCCAATGAAACCCACTGCTTGGTGACAATTTGGTCATCTGAATTTCAGAAAAATCTTGAAAGTCGGACGAGAAAGAGTAAGCGGTATGCCGAACTAGTTGAAGAGTTGGTCATGGCTGGGTACATTTGAATGCAAGAACAAATAATAAAAAAAAACTACAAAGGTTTTTTAGATGCAGGTGCAACAACAACTGTTTTCTGTGGAATGGGGTGCTAATTAAAATAAACCAAAATTCAAGAAACATGTTATTCTTTTTAAATAAAGAAGCCTGGCTCATAAATGCCAACTCAAGCATCGAGCATGAGACTCAAACGGTCGTCTTCACACGCTTTCACGCCACACCTCTGCTTTCTCACGCTGTCAAATGACACGCTATTTTGTGGCGAATTTACATCTGCTTTGGACATTTCGGACAGACTCCACTAGTGCCCCGCACCGGAAGCTTCAATACAAAAAAAAAAAAAAACAAGCTGACAGGTGGTGAGTATTACCCTACTAACATTATTACTACTGCATTATTACTACATTATTACTACTGCATTATTACTACATGTTGTTTAATGTAGTTTAGAGTAGGTAACGTTAGGTAACCTGCCTGATTCGCCTATGGAAGATTACCTTGCAAATACATGCAGCGGTTAGCCATTAGGGGTGGAGCCCCTAACTAGGGATGGGTACCAAAACCAGGTATTAAACGAGCTCGTATTGATAAGCTCCGATATTACCGGTTCTTTTATCGGTACTTTTTAACGTTTTCTGCTCTTTGTGTCGGAGCTCCTCCACACATATACACATACACGGCGCGAAGTCAGCGGACAGCAGAACTGAGAGGCCGCGGTGAGACAGTGAACCAGGAGAAGTGACGTTAACTCGAGTTGACGACAACTGCGCTCGTTACTGTATGTGCAGGAAAACCTTCGCAAGTAAAAAGCCAATACTTTTTTAACCTATTACTTTTTGAGGAGGCTGAGGTCCTTCCAAATCTGCCAGGCAATACTCAGGATGTGGTATGAGTCTGTGGTTGCCAGTATTCTCCTGTTTGCTGTTGTGTGTTGGGGCAGCAGGTTGAGGGAAGTGGATGCAAACAGGCTCAATAAACTGATCCGCAAGGCCGGTGACGTGGGGGTGGAACTGGATTCTCTGGCGGCGGTTTCTGAGAGGAGGACGCTGTTGAAATTATGTGCCATCATGGATAATGTCTCCCACCCAGTCCATGTCGTGCTGGTCGGGCACAGGAGTACTTTTACTAATAGACTCATTCTGCTGAAATGCACCACAGAGCGCCACAGGAGGTCATTCCTGCCTGTGGCCATCAAACTTTACAACTCCTCCCTCAGAGTCAGACACAGAGTTAATGGTCATTGGACTGGCCTTTCCACTTGTTTTACCCTGTCGGGTTTGTTTGTGCTGTTTGTTTTGTGCTGCAGTAGTGCAGTATAGATAGGGTGTTATGTGCACCATGCTCCAGCATGGTGCACATAACACCCTCACATATGTTTATATATTTTGCTCTTATTTCTATTTCTTATTTTATCTTTTATTTCTGTGTTCCTGTTTTTCTTGTTTCTATTTTTTTCTATTTTCTTGTTATCTTGTATCTTGTTTGTTTTCAGTTTTTTTCTTGAATAGTGTGTGAGTGTCTGCGGTACATGCAGGCAGTGAATCACAGCAGAGGTGGGACAGGAGGACACCTGATGACCCTGGGTTCATTACCGACAATGTGTTCAGGTTGCACCACATGGTGTATTTAAGAACGACCGTAGTGTGGCGATGCCACTGACTTAAAGGAAAAGGCTGGATGACAACTGCGAATAGTGCTGTGAAAACTGGAGAGACAGTGGACAGCTTGGAGAGACGGCAACTGGGGCGGGGGAGGGGGGTTACCACCCTAAGCTGCAGCTGTTCAGATGGCGCACCCACAGATATGCTACGAAGAGCCTTTCTGCAGATGCGGCAAGGTCTACAAAAACCCAAGAGGTCTTAAGATCCACCAGACCAAGATGGCTGCTTGAGGAAGGAGTAAGTGATGCAATGCACAGTGCAAGTACCTGATACAGCACCTGGTGAGACAGAGGAGGAGCTAGGCTTGGAGAAACCCCACAGTGCCCAGAACCTCCAAGCACTGCGAGCGTCACCCAAATGTAGACCATCAGAACATCGTCGGGTTTTGTGGCCTGCTGGCAAAGAAACACTTAGTTTTATTTAAAATATAAATAAATTCTAATCCCGTTCTGAAGTTCTTTTTAAAAATAATATATTTTTAAAAGCAGTTGTTTAGTAATGAAAAAGAACTGATAAACATATCTATAAGGAAGCAAACCGAGAAGAGTAGTAGTATCGATAAAATCCTAACGATACCCATCCCTACCCCTAACAGTATCGGAAAAGCACAAATAGTGGGTTTTTACGAATCTTTATTTTGTGCAAATATTTTAAAAATTATTTGTTTTCAGCGAGGAAAAAAAAACATGTCAAATAACAGTGCACAGGTCTCTGTCCCTCTCTGCTCCGCTCCGCTGCCTGTCTCTGTGTCACGGATGTGGACATAGCTGCAGTTCTGTGTCTGGAGGAGTTTAGCTTTGGCTGAGTCGTCCGTGGTCTGGGAGATGGCAACCCTCCCTTACTACAATAATTTACTGAAGAACACTTATTTTAACACTTTGATATCCTAAAATTAGAAGTGCAATAAAAACAACAGGATTTTTTTTTTGCTTGTTTCCACATTTATTCAAATACAAATAATTTTGCTGCTTCAACAAATACAAATACTGAGCTCTGCACATCCTTATTAGCCACTGATGGAAAGCTTTGCTCAATGAGGCGACCTAACGTTACCTGCTACAGTTAGAACAACTATTTGGTCTACTGTAGGCTGCATCAAACTACATGTAGCCTACTAGTACTTATAAATAAATATGAATACCCCAAAAAATAATAATGATAATAATCAAATGTTTTTTGTTATTGCCAGCCAACATTAAGGAAGTGTGTGTGGGTGTGGGTGTGTGTCACTCAAGCCTGTTTTGCAGTTGTTGACAGTGACTGAGAACAGACTACAGAACTGGTAAGAATTGTATTCCAGCTAAGTCGTATTATGCTATAATTGCTACACTAACTTGTGTAAATTATACTAACATTCATTTATTTATTCATTATCCAAGCCACTTATCCGAATTTGGGATGCTGGCGCTTATCCCAGCAGTCATTGGGCGACAGGTGGGGAGACACCCTGGACAGGTCGCCAATCCATCACAATCCATCATGTTATACTAACATGACCGTTTTAATCCTTAAAACGTTTTAGGGCTGTCCTCTAAAGAGAATGCAGGGTCCTCTAAAGGATAAGGCAGGGCCAGCAGCAGGAAAAAAGAGGGACCTATTGATTTACTTTGCAAAAGATTAACCACCCAAGAAAAGCGCCCCTCAGACAGAACAGCAACAACAACAGCCAGAACAACAACAACAACAACAGACAGAACAATAACAACACCCAGAACAGCAACAACAACAGCCAGAACAACAACAACAGACAGACAGAACAACAACAACACCCAGAACAGCAACAACAACAGCCAGAACAGGGACCGAGTAGTAAAGCCTTGAGTAGAGCTGCCACATACACGGCAGCTTTAAGAATGCATGGACCACAAAATGGCCATTCATTACCAAAGGAACCCTCTGCACACATTACTGGTGCTCTGTATGTCGGGTTGAAAACACGTCACCTGGGTGTAGCAGATGTTGTTTGGCACATTAAAGGTAAAGGGCCACCAGGACAAAAAACGGGCACTGCAATCCGCTGCTACAATAGACAAATTTTCGTGCCCACTCCCTCTGTTGGGGGGATGACTGGTCAAGAGGCTAAGGTAGGCTATATGTGTGCACTATACAGCCAAGCAAATGGAACGGCTATAATGTTAATTGTTTTGAATAGGCTGCTCTTTATTTAATCCTTATTTAATCAGGCAGTCTCATTGAGATTAAGATCTCTTTTCCGAGAGACCTGAGACCCTGAAACATTCATAAGACAAGAACACATTCGGCAAACAGAAACAACACAACTATACAATCAACAAATAATTAATGAAAACTGTTACAAGAACTAGGGATGCACAGGTTGCAAAATCCCTGGCCAGTTCCGATTCCGGTTATTTAAAGGGTCTGACTTGGCTAGTACCGGTTTTCCCTCCAAAATTTTTAGTTGACAGAAAATTTTTTTGTAATTTTTCTTAAGTGAAAAATTAAAATTCAATGTTCATTGGTTCATAATAAAACATTGAGTACTTGTCAAATACTCCAACAAGGCAAAAAAGAAGTGGCCCAGGAAGTTGCGAGTAGGCAAGTGGGGAGTGTTTGAAACGTTTGACAATTTTCCTCCCGACTGCTAACATCAATGATGCTTGATTGGGCGTTCAGTCCCTCATTCACCACTAACTGTAGGGTGTGCGCCATGCAAGGTAAACTCGCCAAGTTGCTGTCTTGCAGTGCTTTGGCCATATTTTTAGCATTGTCACGCAACACCACATGAACCCTGCTTTTGTCTATGCCCCACCGTTGAAACATCGTGTCAAATGTGGCAGCTAGACGGGCAGCAGTGTGGGACACAGGCACTTCTTCACAGTGTAGAAGGACGCGGTGTAGCTGGAATTGTTCGTCCACCCATTGAGCAGCCAGGCTCAACATTGACATCAAGCTTACGTTAGATGTCCAAATGTCAGTCGTAAAACTGATTGCTGATTTACTGTCGGCTATCAGGCTGCGTGTGTGGCTTGACACAACATTAAACAGTTCAGACAACGCGACGTCGGAAAAGTATCGCCTGCTTGGCAATTTGTAATTTGGTCTCACGTGTTGCATAAGATTTATGAAACCCACCCTCTCGACCATTGTAAACGGCTCGTCATCCAGTGCCATGAGTTCCATTATTTTCCTCGTAAGGACTATGTCTCTTTCATTACCCACGAAGGCGTCTAGAGTCGGCTGCTGACGTGCTGCCCCGGGCGGGGGTTGGGCACTGGCTGCTTTCGCCTTTGCTTTGGAGGCTTCCAGTTCCAGAAATTTGTCATATTCACCGGGTGGCGTCTTAAATGTCGGATTAAGTTGGATGTTCTGAACGTTTTCTTGGTTGTTCCTTCACGGCTTACGTTCTCCCTGCAGAAATTGCAAACAACAAACTTTTCATCCTGTTCCCCCACGTAACCCTAACCGGATTAATAAAATAGACCGGCTGGTCTCAAGTTAGGGCCATTCCATGTGGAAACCGGCTAATTTTAATTGGCGGCCGATCGATCGGTGCATCCCTAACAAGAACCATAAAAACATCAGATAATAAAGCTTTAAAATCTCCAAGAGGAATGAAAGACTGAAGTTTGAGGGCAGTTTGCAGTTCATGCCATTTAAAAAGGTGCATAGTACCTTAAACCAGTTCTGCCAACATTAGTGCGTACACGAGGGAGTAGTTACTGGATCGGGGACTGTAGTTACTAGATTTAAATGAGAAATGTGGGGTAGTTTGACTAGATTTAAATGAGAGATGTGGGGTAGTTTGAAAGCTTCAGCAGGAGAGCCTATCTACTAATAACTTTTTCTTGCAGACAAGGAGGGCGGAGGTGAAAATGGCTGCAGCACTACTTCAACATAATGTACCACTAGCTGTAACTGACCATCAGGGGCCTCCCCTGAAGGAGTGTTTCAAAGATTCAAAAACAGCCCAGGATTACAGGTGTGTCAGAACCAAAACAGCATGCATTCTAAATGAAGCATTGGCACCACATTTGAAGAAGGGGTTGGTGGTGAAAACGAGGGAAGGACCGTACACCCTCATCACGGATGGTTCCAATGACAGGTAGATATTTTCTCCTCCACACTAATCTGGCATAATTTATTTTTTAACCACGTATATACAAAGATGTGTGTGGGGGGTCTTGTATGGCCTTATATGCTGTCACTGCAGGAAGAGAGAAGATGAACCCCATGACAGTCCGGATCTTTGGTATAAATAAGGTAGCCCACCATTTCCTAGGGATGTGCACAACAAGCGGGCCAAGGTGTGGAACAGCTGAAGTCATCTTTAACAAGGTGAATGCCACCTTTCAAGAAAACAAGATTAGGCTGCTCTGGTGGCCGAACGGAATAAACCGCCATTCTTGCAGTCCGCTCGTCATGTGGCTGGGTGGTTCGTATCCCAGACTCGCTGTAACCGGTCACAGCCAGAGCGTCCACGGGGTAAGGCATTCATTAGGCCACCCTTACCCAAGGGATAGTGGGTGTAGATCGGTGTAGTGTTCAGGGACTCGTCGTTCACCAGTGACCCCTCTGGCCCACCCGGGCGCCTGCAGCCAAGCAACTGAAAGCATTCTCCCTACGCCTCCTTCGCAGCCTGAAGGTGATGCAATCCATGCGAGGCTTCAGCGTGTAAAATAGCGAGAGCAGCCGACATGAGTTTGAAGGAAGCTGGTGTTACAACTATCTCCTTCCTGTGGAAACGTGAGCCAGGGGAGTTATTCGACAAGAGTTCCGGCCTTATGCCATTGGGTTAATCAGGTGGGATAAGGGGAAAAACTAGAAATAAATTTATTAAAAAAAGAAAAGAAAACGAGATTCCATGGCACAACTCTGTTGGGCTCTCTTGACAATGGACACTTAAGGAGGCATTCTCCAGCCCCATGGTGGATATGTACCCCCTGTTTTTCCAGGCCACCATACTGGTGGTTTACCTCTTTCAACCTCCTCCTCCAGAGGGAGCAGTCCTCAATATTTTTATTACATGATGAGGTACAATGGGAGGGTGGGGTATGCTGCTGCTATACTGCGGTTTGGTGCTTTTTTCATTCAGCAGTACACCTTGGGTCAGATATAACTTTCTGAATTACTGTTGTTGTAGATGATAAACTTCATCTGCAAGCTGTGGGCAAAGTTCATGGTGCCTACAGCACTACAGGGCCACCAAGAGCCTCACGACACCGCCTTTAAAGAAAAGGCAAACCAAGTGGCAGGTCAGGGTCTGATCATTTATTTAATAGAAGATAAAGAGGTGTAGTGAACTGAACTGTACTTAATGAACTGTAATTCATAATTCACAATTGTTATTTATAATAATAATAATAATTGCTATATTACAGTGATGAGACTAGACTGCAGGGGAAGGCCATGACACGTTGATATGAGCATATGATTTAGGCTATATTTCTGTTAACCTGATTTGATGGCTTTGGTGGCTGCACCACTAGGGCCAAGCTCAACAGGTTCCTGGATGATGGAGACATCACAACACAGCAGATGGAGAAATTCTGTGAAGCTGCCTTGCCATCTCTTGATTAAAGCTGTGTGGAGTATGCTTTAAAGAAACTGCCCCTACGAGAACCACTGCTCAAGCACGCCAAGTTTGTTGGATGTCCAGCAGAGGTTAGAATGTGGCGTGGACGATGCCCTTTACTTTGTTGAGAGGTTAGGTTTACATTTTTTTCAGCAATTTCTCCTTGTTATCTGAGATAAAATACCCCAAATTTTATACTAAGACACAGGGCCATGCACAGACATCTTGGGGGGCAGGTGCTCAAGTGAAAAAAAGGGCACTGATAACCAGAGGTGGACACCCCAGCTTCAGAAACTAAAAGTCCTACCATTTATTTGTTCTAGCCATTCACTAAATAAAGTGATTTCATTCTACCTGGCTGAAGTGTTGTGCTAATTAAATTCAGCTGGTGTAGTGCATGGGTGGAACAAATACGTGACAGGACTTTTACTTTCTCAAGCCGGGTTGTCCACCTCTGCTGATAACGATACATGAATTCACATTACACATCTGTTGGGTCGTCTCACTGATCAGCAGGCAGCGCAGTGACGATACTGCTGCAGCATGAACACGCACACAGTGAGCAGAGGAACCAACCAGAGCAACTTTGATCAATTTTACAATCAATAGAGAATCAATCAAACCAACAAACTGTCTGATCAGAACAAATCCTGCAGTTTTTTAAGAATAAATCAAACTGAATTACTAAATCCACACTTTTGCACTCACAAAATAAAAGTTCATCGGGTTGACCTTTGAGTCCTTTTCAGTCAGGAGGAGAGGGAAGAGGAGACGAGAGAGGAGGACAGGAGGAGAGGAGAGGAAACAAGATGAGAGGATAGAGGAGGACAAGAGGGGGAGGAGGAAATGAGAGATAAGGAGTAAGGAATAGAGAGCAAAGGAGAGGATGAGAGGAGAGGAGAGAAATGCAAATGTGATTGCAGACTATTAACCACGTAATGCATATTTATTTGTTTCAGTTGCCTGACAAAGGAACTAAGTAGCCTACCGGAGTTCACTTGTTTTCATTGATAACGCTATTTTATGCCAGACTAGCTTGCTTGTTGTTAAGCTTAATGGTGGGCTGTTGCCTAAGTTAGGCTGGTTGTATTGAGATGTTTTAATAGTGGTTTAATTTCACAAAGGTGACAACAATGCCGAGGCTTAGGGCAAACACTATCATTACCTGACTCACCAATGAAGGCAGGTCAGGGAGACGTGGAACATGCTGCTCCACAGGGCGGTCGATTTGCATGCGTTAACTGTGGTGGCTGTGAGGAGGTCGAAGAGGGAGGGGCAGGGGCTTGTGCAGGCTCACAGAATTAGAACTCAAATGCATTTGTCATTACAACACACTTTTAAATGAGAATTGATGCCATGGGCCAAATGTAAACAGTAAAATATGAAATTAGAACAAAATAGAAAAAAATGTCTCGCAAAAAGGGCACTTTTCTAGTCAGAGGCAAAAAAGGGCAGGTGCTTGAGCACCACTTGGTATCTATCTGCGCGTGCCTGCTAGGACACTTTAACACTGGAAAAGCGAGCAACTCAGTTTTATCTCTAAGCGCAAGAGCCATCCCTAAGCGGCTTCTTTTTAGCAAGCTTAATTACTCCTTTGGGTTGATGACCACATCTAAAAAACATAACTTTGTAACTGTGCTTTCTTTAATTAGATTTGCTCACCTGCTCTCCTACCATGGACACAGCAGTATGACCTGCTGAGCAATGAGTTTCTGGAATACCAGATTATGTCGATGCCACCCCTGCAGTACCCAGAGGAAATTGAGATGGGTGGGCGTCCAATGCCTACCAACATGGGGACACGGGGATCGCTGGTTCGAATTCCTGTGTTACCTCCAGCTTGGTCGGGCATCCCTACACCCTTCAGACACAATTGGCTACGTCTGCAGGTGGGAAGCCGGATGTGGGTATGTGTCCTGGTTGCTGCACTAGCGCCTCCTCTGGTTGGTCAGGGCGCCTGTTTGGGGGGGGGGGGGATAGTGTGATCCTCCCACACGCTACGTCCCCCTGGTGAAACTCCTCACTGTCAGGTGAAAAGAAGCGGCTGGCGACTCCACATGTATCGGAGGAGGCATGTGGTAGTCTGCAGCCCTCCCCAGGTCAGCAGAGGGGGTGGAGCAACGACCGGCACGGCTCGGAAGAGTGGGGTAATAGGCCAGGTACAATTGGGGAGAACAAGGGGGAAAAATTCAAACCAAAAACATGACAATATACAATAAGAAACAGTCATACTCCGACAAAGGAAAAGTGCAAAAACAAACAGGGCATGTAGGCAGAGTCACAAGAGATGTGTGGAAGTCGGGGAATGAAGTATGGTGGTTAAATTGAATAGGCAGGGCTTAAACAAATTGACTATGGGACAGCAGGCAGTTAAATCTTTTATTTATGTGGTTCAGAAAGGGATTCCATGTTTTAAAAAAAAGGTCTTTATGGAGCCTCTCGAGTACTTTATTTTATTAATTTTAAGAAAACAGAGTACGTCTCTTATCCAGTGTGCAAAGGTGCATGGGTGTGCATCTTTCCATCTAAGTAATATTAGGCGCCTGGCAAGCAAGGTTACAAAGGTGACACTGTTGGCCTCTGCCTGATAGTATGCGTGTGTTTGGAGGAGCCCCCCCAAAGATAGCTATGAATGAGCATGGAACAATGGGTTATTTCAGGCAATCTGAAAGATGTAAAGATAAGAGACCAAAATTCTTCCAAGTTTGCCACATGACCAAAACATGGGCGTGAGTAGCCAGAATAAAATTGCAATGACTGCAGGCAGGGCTCAGATCAGGGAAGTATTTTGACATCTTTTGTTTTGTCCAGTGGGTTCGATGTTTGATTTTGCACTGCATTAGACCATACCTGTCACAAATTGAAGGGGTATGAACTCTTTTTAAGAGGGACAGCCACAGTTCCTCTGTTATATCCTTGCACAGATCTAATTCCCAGTCTCTTTGTAGAGAAAGGAGAGTACTGTGTTGATTATTGTACCTCTAAAAGTTGGTGGGTACTGTAATAGAGCATGACATGGATTGGGTGGAGGTAGAGAAGAGAACTGAGGCAGCGTTTTACATGCAAAATCTCAGGCTTGTAAATAACGAAAGAAATTACTTTTAGGCAGATTGAATTTAGATCAAATTTCAAATGAGGAAAAGACACCATCTGAGTTGAGATCAGTAAAGTATTAGTACCAGAATTTAGCCAATCTACGAAAGTTTTATGTAGTAGGGAAGGCTTGAAAACATAGTTTGAGTGGATAGGGTATTTTAGAAAGAAGGAAAACAGTATGTGTCCAGATCCTCATGGTTGATTTCACTATTGTAGTATATTTATTAAAACCTGAAGTAAAATCTGAAGGATAGCGATGGAAATGTGCTGACAAGCGAGGAGAGTGTGCTGAGAAGGTGGAAGGAGTACTTTGAGGGGCTGATGAATGAAGAAAATGAGAGAGAGAGAAGGTTGGATGATGTGGGGGATATTGAATCAGGACATGCCGTGCATTAGCCAGGATGAAGTGGGGGCAGCTATGAAGAAGATGAGTAGTGGGAAGATGGTTTGTCCAGATAACATACCTGACACTGACGTTACTTCATTAGAATGTGATAAGAGTGCTTTTATTTTGAAGTTTATTTGCTCCCTCTAGCCTTCCTCACGTGACTTAAATTCAGGAAATAGTTTCCTGCCTGATAGTCATGGTAACAGTACAGTCCAGCTTTCCATGCGGAGTTTCATATGTTTGCCCAGCTCCTGTGTTTATTGCTTCTATCTACGTTTGTGCCTTGGAGAGCATTGTCTTTTTACAAAAAAAGGTTGAATTCTCAAAGTTCTTCAGTAAAGTTCTTCAACTTGGACCTGGACTCTGTATTTCTTTGGGATTCTTCATGTTGGCTATCTGTCGGCCTGTTTATACATGGACACAAACACGTAGGACAGAATAGACACACTTAGATCTGTGGAAGATGCTATGTCATTGGCTCTGCATCCTGTGTTAAAACACCTTGAAGAAAAAACATCTATGTCAGAATGTTGTTTATTGAATATAGGTCTGTGTTGAATACAGTTGTATCATCTAAATTGGTGTTAAACCTTAGGGACGTTGGTCTTAGTAATGCCATTTGTAAGTGCAGATGGATGCAGCTCAACATACTGGCTCTTGTAAGAGGACGCATTGAGTACTGCAACTCCTTACTGGCAGGTCTCCCTGCAAGCACTTTCAAACCTCTGCAAATGACCCAGAACGCGGCAGCGCGTCTGGTCTTCAACCAACCCAAAACTGCACATGTCCCTCCGCTGTTCATATCCCTCCACTGGCTCCCGGTTGCTGCCCGCATCAAATTCAAAACCTTGGTGCTTGCTTACAAAAAAGCAACTAAAATGGTTCCGGCCTACCTGAACTCCCTCATTCAGGTTTACACTCAGTCCCACTCACGACGATCTGCCAATGAAAGGCGCCTGGCACTTCCGCCCTAAGTCACTAGCCAGACTCTTCTCTTCCGTAGTTCCCCGGTGGTGGAACGAGTTACCAAACTCCATTCAATCCGCTGAGTCCCACTCCATCTTTAAGATGAAGCTAGGGGCATCCAGGTGGTGTGGCGGTCTATTCCGTTGCCCAACACCACTGGGATTGCCGGGCTGAATACCCGTGTTACCTCCGGCTTGGTGGGGCGTCCCTACAGACACAATTGGCTGTGTCTGTGGGTGGGAAGCTGGATGTGGGTGCATGTCCTGGTTGCTGCATTAGCGACTCCTCTGGTCAGGTGGGGCGCCTGTTTGGGGGGAATAGTGCGATCCTCCCATGCAATATGTCCCCCCTGGTGAAAAGACGCGGCTGGCGACTCCACATGTATCGGAGGAGGCATGCGGTAGTCTGCAGCCTTCCTCGGATTGGAGCAGCAACCGGGACAGCTCGGAAGAGTGGGGTGATTGGCCGAGTACAATTGGGGAGAAAAGGAAGGGGGGGGTACGAAGCTAAAGACCCAGCTCTTTCACGAACACCTCCACACCCGATGGTATTAATGAAATACTAAAAAAAAAAAAAAAAGAAGAAGAAAAAAAAGAATTGCTTCTATGCACCCTATGCATTGCCTTTGTTTACTGCCTGTTGACACCTATGTCCTATTGGACTTGAACCTGTTTTTTTTTTGGCATTTCCTTGCATCGTTATCTCCTGAATAGATTTTTGCTTGTGTTACATTAAATCTTAGATGTACGTCACGTTGGATAAAAGCCTCTGCTAAGTGAAATTGTAACATTGTAAGTAGTTATATGGTTATATATCGTATATGTATTGCGTCAACAATACATATACTAAAATTGGAACGATATGGAGAAGATTAGCGTGGCCCTTCCGCAGGAATGATATGCAAATTTGTGAAGCGTCCCTCATTTTGGGCGGCATGGTGGCCCAGTGGTTAGCGCTGTCGCTTCACAGCAAGAAGGTCCTGGGTTCGAACCTCGGAGTTGTCCAATCTTGAGGGTCATCCCACATCGTCCTCTGTGTGGAGTTTTCACTTTCTCCCTGTAACTGTGGTGGGTTTTCTCTGGGTGCTCCGGTTTCCCCCACCGTCAAAAAGACATGCATGTTAGGGTTAAAGGTTTCAGTTGTATTACTATCAATAAAGCCTTTTTTTTTTAATTCCAGTGCTGTTCTGTTGCACAGAAAAAGCAGAGACATCAGAAAAAATACAACAGTGATCTGAAATGGCAACATCCATGACACAGGGTACAGTAATATTAAGTCCTTTTTAGATGACTAAGTCCAGAGTATGCCCCTTATTGTGGGTGGATCCAGAAATATACTGAGTTGAGAGTAAATGCCTCCAGTAAGCTAATTAGGTTTCTAGCATCGGGGTCTGTTTGATTGTCAACATGAACATTAAAATCACCCAGGATGATGAAACAATCTTAATCGGTGGAAACCATTGACAGTAGCTCCGAAAATTCATCAAGAAAGTCATGTTTGATTTTGGTGGCCGATAGACAGTAACTATTAAATCGTAGCATTATGATGTATACTAAAAGCAAGGTATTCAAAAGATGTGAGTTCCCCGAGGGGGATTTCCTTGCAGCTATAGGAATCAGAGAAGACAGCAGCTATTCCACTGCCTCTCTTATCAGATCTGGTGTTGTAGATGAATTTGAAGCCAGGAGGTGCAGTCTCAATGAGAACGACTGTGCCATTTCTATCCAGGCAGGTCTTGGTCAGTAGGGTGACGTCCAGGTTATGGGTACTTATAAGATCATTAACTAAAAATGACTTATTAGTTAGCGACCTGACATTTAATAAAGCCATTATTATTGTCTGAGGTGCATGGCTTTGTGGGGGACTTATAACTGAAGTCTGAACTGGCAATAAATTGTTTAGATCCCTGTATGTTACGGGGAGATTACAGGGTCTCTGTCTATGGTTTATTATTACAGGAATTAGTATGGCAGAGTGACAGTCATTAGTATGATGGATCGAACTCACCAAAGGACTTGAATAGGTATGGTTTTCTGCAGAACCAAAATCTAAAGCACTCTGCTCCTGTAGACGTCAATTAGTGACAGAATTGTCTGCACCTGTGTGCGGGTACCAAACGTTATTATCGACAGCATGAACAGGAGACAATGGAATAAAACATGTTTGCAGCCAATATTCATGAAAAGGGGGAAAAAGAAAAAAAATTGTCCAATGTTGATGTAGCCTACACAAATGAGCATAACTTAGCTAACATATTTAGAAGTAGTGATGAATAACGAGTAACAAAACTAAACCTGTGTGTGCTCAAGCAAAACCACATTCATCAACATTCTGCTTGAGTGTGCATTACATTTAAGGAGTTAAAGTGCCAGTGTTGTACTGTATTGATGTTTGAGTTGAATGTTGAATCTTGATTGTTTTCTGTTTTCCTCCTGTGAAGGTTGAACTTAAAGGATCGGTTAACCCAATAGAAAGGGAAATTGAAAGGCACTTATCTGTTCACCTGAAAGCAAGAAACGAGTTAACTTGAAAGGGCCAAAATAAATAGGTCTAACCTGTCAAAATTAAGGCTGTTAACCTAGGAAAATACTGACCGGTCTTCACTTAAATGGAACAATACCTAGTTGTCAAAATTAACTTCAATTCTGAGAAAAGGGATAAAAAAAGAGGGTTTAAGTGTAACTTAACTGCCTTCCAACTACTGTGCCGGTTGCTGCTCCACCCCCTCTGCAGATCCCGGGAGGGCTGCAGACTACCACATGTCTCCTCCGATACATGTGGAGTCGCCAGCCGCTTCTTTTCACCTGACAGTGAGGAGTTTCGCCAGGGGGATGTAGTGCATGGGAGAATCGCTCTACCCCCCCGACCGACCAGAGGAGACGCTAGTGCAGCAACCAGGACACATACCCACATCCGGCCTCCCACCCACAGACATGGCCAATTGTGTCTGTAGGGACGCCCGACCAAGCCGGAGGTAACACGGGGATTTGATCCGGTGAGTTGGTAGGCAGTGGAATAGACCGCCATGCTACCCAGACGCCCTCAACCACTCCTTTGAACCTAGAACTGGTCCAGTGGCTTATAGTTGCCCCTGATACAGTGACACGAGTGCTACAACTGGATGACTAGAAAAAACTAGACCAGGGGCTTCATTTATAAAACTCAGCATGGATTCCATCCTAAAGCATTGCGTACGCACAACCCTCAGAATCTATATACGCACAAAAATATTCAAATCTAAAATCATGCAGTGCACAATTGTATGCACTCTTCTCATTATAAACACTAACCTGCGTTTAATTATGTGCATGTGTACTCCTCCCATGTCATCCCACAATCATCTATAAATGGTCAATGCTAAATAGCTCATGTATATGGTAAAGTATTTAAGGAGCCATTGTTGAACTGTCATTGAGGGAATGATGGAGACATTGGCTTTAACACTAGAATGACCGGATTTCACTCCTACCTAAAATGACCATGGGCGGTCAAAATGACGGCTGGTTTTTAAACTCTATATTCTGTCAAGACAAATACCCAGCTGATATATTAATGCATTACATATGTTAGTATGTCTGTTAGGAAACAACTGACACCAAAATTAACATTTTAACAACTATAATACTATTTTTAAACAATTTAAACTTCAGAGAGACACGGTTGAACTTGAGTAGCAAATGGGAAATGTGTGCTGTACTAAAAGAACTTGTAAAAAAACTACGCCATTTGTCTGGTCATAGAAGGAGCATCACTCAGTCACGTAATGCAATCACTGGAGGAGCATGCCCTTCATTTATAGGGTAATCCTGGTCCATGTCATCTGGCACAATGTCAGCAGTGCAAATGATTTGAACGTTTATTGAATGGTAATGCTCGAGAATGACAGAAGCAAATGTGTTCTCATTTGGTGCATTTATCGCAACATGAGGGCAGTCTGATCACGTTTGGAAAACCGGACATTGCTGCAAATTTGATGTTGGCCTGCTGCCGTGAGATGTTGGGCCAGGTAGGCAGTCACAGACCAGGATGCACACACCAATGAGGATTTCATAGGTTTCAGCAGGTGTGGGCACAATGCTTTTTAAGGGCCCAGACACACCAACCCGACTGTGGCGACGAAGGCCGACTATTGCGTCGCTTGCCGTCTGGGCCAAAAAGTAGCACTTTTTTTCCACACACACACACAAGCACACACACACACCGCAAAGACTACAGCTGACAGCCAACTAGCATGTGTGGTCTGCACTGATTCGCCAAGCTGAATAGCTAATTGGTGATCTCTCTTTCACTGTCAGGCTCCAACGATTCAACATGCTGAATCGGCTGAAAAGCTGCCGACAGGGGTCTGACTAGTGCCAATGGGGTGGGACACACCGCAAAAACTTGGTTCACAGACTCACCGATGGCCCGACACTGGATGACGGCCGACCATTGGCCTGGTGTGTCAGGACCCTAAGAGAATCCTTCAAAATCTAGATTGTTAAATACTAACAATTACTCCAGTCCCCATTACTACACTCTCCCAATAGACTACATCTCATAACACTGTTTGTTTAAGAGAGACAGACAAAGAGAGAGAGTGACAGCTCTAGCGAGAGAGGGGAGAGTGAGAGAGCAAAAACTTCACAACAAATTATGCACAATAGTCTGCACAGATCCACGTATTCCACGTATTTAAAATGTGCAACATCTCTTTCCCACTATTCATGCAGTCCACACGGTTAGCCTGACATCAGCTATTACGAACAGGCAATTCAAATCAGTAAACTTAGCTTACAACACAAGATTGCGATCTTTAACCGTGTACAATATTTCACAATGACTGCCGCTGTCATAACACAACAAATAACAATACAACTACAAAAAACACAAATCCACGACACTCAAACTCAGGAATCAGGAACACTTTGTCATTGACTATTTGTCAGTACCATTTTCTCGTGTGTGTATGTTTGTGTTTGAGAGAGAGTGAGTGCCTTTAGGCCTGCTTACTTTATTTGAAGATGAAGTCCATGTGCCTATCATCTTGACAAAGATGACTGCCGTTCTATAAGGTTTCCTTATACTGTGTGGTTGTTTCGTTAAAGCGATTCAAGATGGCTGGCATAATAGCGCTTAGCCACTTAGCCATAATAACCACTTTCTGGCTGCTATATTCCAGACCTGTCAGCCTGTTCACGTGGGAACATCCCATTTGCCAGAAAGCCCAGAGTGGTCAATAACTGGACCTGCACAGGGATGGACCTGTTCCACCGGGTGGGTCGTTCCAGAGCTGGTCCAATACAGCACCGATTTCCAAGAGAATGGCTCTTGGTAATCTGAATCAGCTTATTAGCCATTCATATTCATGGACAAGGAAGTCCTCATGGTCCATGAACATGTGTTCATGTCTAAATCTTGTATTTGCCAAGTCTTCAAGCAATGCCAATGCAGCCATAATTGTGCATTACACAAGTCACCATGATCACTATAGCCCTTGTGCCAATCAGCGAGATTGATTTCAATATCACCTTATAAAACCATTAATAGACTAGTGGTCAGGTGGTGGTGGTTTCATCTGTTTTTTCATCTGAGGACTGAGCTTTATTTTGTGATCTCACCATCAAGCGCTGCTGACTGCTGTGTCTGAAAGACTTTGCTACACATGGGTGAGAGGATGCGTAGAAATGCGCACATATTTCCACGTAGAATTTTTCTATAAATCCCGACGTTTGCAGTGAAAGATATGTACGTACATTTCACCCCTGTTTAAGCGACTTTCTTTTCTGTTTTGGATTTTTTCCCTTTTTCTCCCCAATTGTACTTGGCCAATTATGCCACTATTCTGAGCCATCCCAGTTGCTGCTCCACCCCTGCTGATCCGGGGTGGGGGTGGGGGGGCTGCAGACTACCACATGCCTCCTCCGATACATGTGGAGTCGCCAGCCGCTTCTTTTCACGTGACAGTGAGGAGTTTCACCAGGGGGACGTAGTGCTTGGGAGGATCACGCTATTCCTCTCAGTTCCCCCTCCCCCCCGAACAAGTGCACCGACCGACCAGAGGAGGTGCAAGTGCAGTGACCAGGACACATGCCCACATCCGGCTTCCCACCCTCAGACAGGGCCAATTGTGTCTGTAGGGACGCCCGACCAAGCTGAAGGTAACACGGGGATTCGAACTGGGATCCCTGTGTTGGTAGGTAACGGAATAGACCGCTATGGTACCCAAACGCCCAATATATAACTTTTTTTGTGTGTAGCAACCTTTATAAATGAAGCCCCAGGTGTCAAGGCGACAAGACAAAAAGAAAAAAAGATTATGAATTTGTAATAATAGATTAAATCCACTTTGTTGATAAGTTTTAGTTAATACGACTGAATGGGCTTTCCCAGACTGAATGGATCATATGGGAGAGGAAGTAGATGTGGGTCATCTGAGCTTTTGAGTGATGTACGTTGGTCTCGGTGGGCACTATGGGAAATCTGTATATCTGAAATTCTATTGAAAATGACTGGGGCACACAGACAATTTGAAACCCGGCATGATGGAGATTCTATAATCGCACTTTATATTGCACAATATTTCTCAAGTTCACTTTGGATATTTGGAGTTGACTGAAGGAGCCGCTGTTCCATGTGGAGGAGAGAGGAGTTCATGGAGCCTTGGGCTGAACCGACAGCTCCATGCAGATGGCCTCATTTCCCCTCATCTACAAATCACTTCTTAACACCCAGCTCATTCCATGAAATATTGCCTTGAAGATGACTAAATGGCTGCCTCTGTGTATTGTGTGTGTGTGTGTGTGTGTGTGTGTGTGTGTGTGTATGAGTCATCACCCAGAGGAGAGTTGAGACCTATTGTCACTTAGAGAAGCTCTAATGCTCCAATCACCATATCTAACCCCTAATGTCTCTCATTCACTTTAATGATAGGAGAATATGTGTGTGTGTGTGTGTCTTTGTGTGTGCGCATTTGTGTGTGTCTTTGTTTGTGTGTGTGATTCTATCAGTCTCCACATCACCCAGAGGAGAGTTGAGACTTATTGTCAGAGAAGCCCTAATGCTCCAATCATCATATCTAACCCCTAATGTCTCTCATTCACTTTAATGATAGGTGTGTGTGTGTGTGTGTGTGTGTGTGTGAGAGAGAAAGAGAGAGAGAGAATTTCAGCTTGTGTATGCATGTGTGTGTTTGTGTTTCTTGGTATAGGTACCTTGACATTGCTGCATCTGCTGGAGCACATTTCTTTTTCACTGGGTGTCTATGCACATGTACATGCATGTGTGAGTGTTATCCAAAGGAGTTGAATCAAGTGCAACTGGACTTGGTATATATCCGTGAAGACGTTTCGCCTCTCATCCAAGAGGCTTCCTCAGTTCCTGCTTTCCTGACTAGACCAAGCTAGTCTGACTGGCTGGTGATAAGACTCAGAATTTATCCTCTTTGGAGTCGGTTGTCAGAGCTATAGATGTCCAGATGTCCACGCCCGTCACTAACAGAGCCACAGATATGAGTGGCTCTTTTGTGTACCTATGTTTGGCCGCGCCCGTCGTTATTGGAGCTATAGATATGCGTGGCTCTCCTTTGCTCCGATGTCCAGCCGTCCCCGTCGTTATCAGAGCTATTGATATGCATTTGTTTAGCAGCGACGGTCGTTGGGGGTGTTGGTTTCGACTTCATTATTCAGTGGTCATGAGAGTCTTTGGAGCCGTTAGTGACCGACTGTTCTTGGAAGAACAACAGTCGGTCACTAACGGCTCAAATGTTTCTGTGTGTGCGTGTGCTTGTGTGTTTGCATCGACCTTCGAACCTCATACATCTTTGATGTGCATTCTGTCTCTAAATGCCCCGTTTCACAGCCAAAGGTAGAAGGAGGTCGCAAAGAGGTTCAATGATGCAAGATTCAGCCTCATGACTCCGGTGTAGCGGCATCGTGGCGCAGTGGTTAGCGTGGTTGCCGCACAGCAAGAAGGTCCTGGGTTCTGGCCCTGGGCTAGTCCAACCTTGCGGGTCATCCCGGGTTGTCCTCTGTGTGGAGTTTGCATGTTCTCCCTGTTTCTCTGTGGGTTTCCTCAGGGGGCTCCCACAGTCCAAAGACATATAGGTCGTACTAAATTGTCCCTAGGAATGAATGTATGTGTGTGTGTGTGTGTGTGTGTGTGTGTGTGTGGGCCCTGTGTGATGGCCTGGCGGCCTCTCCAGGGTGTCTCTCCACCTGCCTGCTGAATAGGCTCCAGTATCCCCGTGACCCTGAGAGCAGGATAAGTGGTTCAGATAATGGATGGATGGACTCCGGCATAGTGATCAATGGAGTAGATGCGGCTTTCAGGGTTCCTGCAATAATCTTTGAAAAAAATCCTACCCAAGGCACATGTATTATACTTTTTCAATCAATTTATTGTCATTAAAAACAATGTGCAGACATATGTTAAAAGTGAAATGAGGGCTGTGGCTTCACCAAACAGTGCAAGACAGACACAGACAAACACAGCAAACACAGTATAAGATATACACACTAAAACCAAAAGCTAAAAATAAGTTAAAAAAGAGCAAGAGTACAAAATATTTAAAAATATCTACAGACATTCAGTGGGTAGCCAGGTTCAGGTGGGCAACAGCTTGTGGAAAGAAGCTGTTTTTGAGCCTGGTACTGCGGGCTCTGAGGCTCCTGTAGCGCCTCCCAGAGCGCAGGGGGAGAACAGTCCATGGTTGGGGTGGGTGGGATCTCTGCTGATGCTGAGACCCCTTCGAAGGCAGTGTTTGTGATAAATGTCTTTTATGGCTGGGAGTTGGGTACTGGTGATATGCTGGGCTGCCTTGACGACCCGCTGCAGAGCTTTCTGGTCTACTGAGGTGCAGTTGCCGTACCACACAGATGCAGATGGTCAGGATGCTCTCTATGGTGCAGTGGTAGAAGTTGGTGAGAATTTTGGGGGATAGACGGGCTCTCCTCAGCCTCCTCAGGGGATGCAGGCGTTGTTGGGCCTTTTTCACAAGGACCTGGGTGTTTAATGTCCAGGAAAGATCCTCGCTGATGTGGACTCCAAGGAATGTAAAGCTGGAAACACGCTCCACTTCCACCCCATTGATGTGTATGGGGGAGTGGCTGCAGCTTCTAGACCTCCTGAAGTCCACAATCAGCTCCTTCGTCTTCTGCACATTGAGGACAAGATTGTTGGTCGTACACCATAATGTGAGGTACTGAATCTCATCCCTGTAGGCCGTCTCGTCATTGTTGGTGATACGGCCAAGGACTGTGGTGTCATCTGCAAAATTAACTATAACATTTAAAGGGTGAGTTGGCAGGCAGTCGTGGATAAAGAGGGAGAAAAGGAGGGGGCTCAGAACACAGCCTTGAGGGGCACCTGTGCTGAGGGTCAGGGTGGAGGAGGTATGGTCACCTAACCTAACAGACAGAGGTCTGTTGGTCAGGAAGTCCAGGGTCCAGTTACAGAGGGAGGGGTTGAGGCCAAGGGAGAGGAGTTTGGTGGTTAGTTTGGCGGGGATGATAGTGTTGAAGGCAGAGCTGTAATCTGTAAACAGCATCCAGATGTATGTATTGTTAAGTTCAAGGTGGGTCAGAGCAAAGTGCAGGGCAGTGGCAATGGCATCCTCAGTAGACCTTTTGGGACGGTAGGCGAACTGATATGGGTCGAATATGGGGGGATAATGTTTTTGATGTGAGCCAGAATCAGTCTCTCAAAGCACTTCATGGCAATGGGGGTGAGTACTATGGGTCGGTAGTCATTCAGACATGTGGATGTTGGTTTCTTGGGGACAGGAATGATCAAAGTGGTCATAAAGCGTGCCGGGACTATGGATTAGGACAGTGAGAGGTTAAATATAGTTGTGAAGACCTCAGCCAGCTGGTCGGCACATTCCCGGAGGACCCGACCCAATATGTCGTCCAGTCCGGCAGCCTTCCGGTTGTTCACTCTGTGAAGTGATTCTCTGACCTCTGCGACTGATAGAGTGAGCACCTGGTTTTCTGGGTGGCTCGGTCAGCATTGTCCTTGTCGAAGCGGGCATAGAAATGATTGAGCTTGTCTGGCAGGGAGGCATCATGGACAGTGGGACCGCTATTGGAGCTTTTGTAGTCTGTGATAGACCGAATGCCTTGCCACATTCGCCGGGGATCGGAGTTATTGTGAAGGTGGTCCTCTATTCGTAGGGAATATTTATGTTTGGCTGTTCTGATGCCCTTTTTGAGGTTAGATCTGGCTGCGCTGTAGGCCTCACAGTTACCTGACTTGAACGCTGCATCCCGGACTTTCAGCAGCTGCCAGACCTCACTGGTCATCCAGCGTTTCTGGTTTGGAAAGGCGCAGATTGATTTTTTTGTCGTGACACTCTCAGTGCAAAAGTTAATGTAGGCTAGTATGGCAGATGTCTGTTCTTAAATGTCTATATGGGAGCCATGGGTAGCTGAATGTGCAAAAATACTCCAGTCTGTGTTGTCAAAACAGCCCTGGAGTTCAAAGACTGCTTTTTCTTCTCTTTTTAAAAAAAATATATTTCTGATTTTTCCCTTTTTTCTCCCAATTTAGTGGCCAATCGATCCCTATTTTAGTTCAAACACCCACCTCGTACTGCGTTCGTCAACTGCATCTCTCCGGCCGGCAGTCTCGAAGGAGACGCCTCCCCACTTTCATGACAAGGCGAATCCAGGCCGAACCACTGCTTTTTCCGACACACACACAGACGCATTCATGTGATGAACACAAGCCGACTCCGCCCCCCTCCCGAAGACAGCGTTGCCAATTACTGCTTCGTTGAGTCCGGCCATAGTCGGATCTGACAGGACCGGGGCGCGAACCCCGGTCCCGAGTGAGCAACTGCATCGACACAAAGCCGATGCTGAGACCGCTACACCACCGCAGACCCGACTGAGACTGCTCCTTCTGGCCAGACAGTGATTGTCTTTACTGCTGGCTTGACCCGTTTAATTAGGGGTTTGTAGGCTGGGACCAGGAACAGGCAGAGGTAGTCAGAATGCCCCAGGTGGGGGCAGGGAGTAGCTTTGTATGAGCCCTTAATGTTTGTATAGAGATGGGCCAGGGTGTTTTGTACATTTTACCAAATACTTTAAACGTAGACCTCTTGCTGACCAAAATGCCTCAAAAAGTCAAAACTGGAGGCAGAGCGACTGCACAACCATTGCGGCTGGCCCTGCACGCTGCATCCTCGCCTTGTAGTGACTCTTCCCACCCGGGCGAAGCTGCCATGCCAACAGATGTTACTGCCCCCTCCAATTTCAAGGCGGAGTTGCTCTCTTCCTTTTGCAACGAGATGGCAGTTATTTTCAAGACCGAGCTCCAGGTGGCCTTGAGTGAGATCTTATCATTCATCAAGACAGAGCTACAAGCAGTAAAATCAGAATTATTTGCCAGCATTACGAACATCCAGTCCGATATGAACGCTCTGAAGGATACTGTAGGTGAAATGGAAACCCCACTTTCCACTGGCACCAACGACATCGCCACACCAGGTTAAAGTGGAACAACTGTCAGCTGAACTGGTAGGAGTGGAAAATAAATGCAAGGATCTTGAGGTGAGATCACGGTGCAACAATATAAGGATAGTGGGTATTCACGAGGACTCAACAAACTCCTTCACTGCAGCGGCTATCTCCACTCTGCTAAAGGAGGCTTTTAAGCTTGAGAAAGAGCCCCTCTTAGTCCCTCTTGGACCTCGTTCATCATACTCTCCAGCCGAAGCTGAAATCCGGTGAGTGCCCTCGCCCATTAATCGCTCGACTACATTTTCATGTGGACTGTGTTGATATTCTGCGGCAAACCAGAGCCCAACAACGGATCATGATTTGAGACATGGTCATCTCTGTTTTTCCCGACTACACCGTGAAGACTGCCCGCGCCTGAGCCGCATTCAGTGACACCCAGCACCAGCTCTGTGAGATACCGGGATACAATTTGGTTTGCTATACCCAGTGCGCCTCTATGTTATGCATAATGGTGCCGAAAAGGAGTTTAAATCACCAGAAGATGCCAGGGGATTCATTTAAACACTTGGCAAGTAAGAGAAATGAGAAAAGTCATATAATGTTCATGATGTACCTCTGAGTTAGTATGGACTTCTAATTCTTTACTCCACACGCCAAGTTATTTGACGTTGAAGTGAATTTGTTCATATGTGCCTTGTTGTTTATCATTAAGTTTGCAGGAGCCCAAACCAAAATCTTAACTGCTACTATTAGGTCAAAAGCCATAAACATGTCTGTTAGGGATTTGACTGCTTGTGGCGTTAGCACTGGTTTCTCCATGGTTTGGGGTGGAGTCGATGTAAGTGTTAGGGTGGGGCGCTGTTTGGTATTTAGGTTGTTCTGTCCTATAGCGGTTTATATTGCTTTTTTCCCCTCTCCTTTTTATTGCTTCATCTTTTTTTCTTTTTTATCTTTTTTTATCTGCGTTTCCGAGGGATGAAGGTGGGCTTCATGCTCACTTTCTTTCTAAGTACTTAATAAATGCCCACTAATACTAGTAATTCAGAAATCCCACATATTGGCTCCCCTGTGAAGTTTGTGAGCTGGAATATTAAAGGTACGGGGAGCCCTATTAAGAGATCGAGGGTATTTGCTCATTTGAAACGACTTAAAGCTGATGTAGTGTTTCTGCAGGAGACCCATATGTGTACCAAGGACCAGGTCAGAATAAAATGCCCATGGGTATCAGGTGTTTCACTCAAATTTCAACTCTAAAGCCAGAGGGGTTGCTATTTTCATTAGCAAGTCAACTCAATTTTCAGCCTCCAAAGTTATAGCTGATACACTGTCTCATGTTCCCATTTTATTAGTTAATATTTATGCCCCAGATGTTGATGACCCAGACTTTATGAATAAGCTGTTTGAATGTCTCCCTTCGTTAAATAACAACCTCCTTATATTTGGAGGGGACATGAATTGCGTAATTGATCCCAGTCGAGACCGCTGTTATTCCCGAACCCTGACCCCATCATTAATGTTGAGATCAATTACTGATTTCATATCTAAGAATGGTTTCATTGATCCTTGGAGATTCTGTAAACCCCATATCAAGAATATTCCTTCTTTTCACACATGAATTGGTCTCGGATTGATTATTATTTCATTAATGCCAAACTAATTTCCAATGTGTTGACCGTTAAATACAATCCTATTGTTATCTCTCACCATGCCCCTCTTTCTTTGAATATTAAGTTTTCCCTACAACCCAGTACTCAGCATTTAGGAGGTTCAATACTTGGCTTTTGTCAGACAATGAATTAAATAATTTATCACAGCCTCAATTGATGACTTTATTGCTATAAATTGGAACGAGATGGCACATTTCTCTTGCTCACTGCTGTGAGAATCACTGACACCCTATCTACCACTACTGCTACTACTTTCGGCTGCTGCCGTTAGGGGTCGCCACACCGGATCATCCATTTCCATCTCGTCTTGTCCTCTGCATTTTCTTCTGTCACACCAGCCACCTACATGTCCTCTCTCACCACATTCATAAACCTCCCCTTTGGCCTTCCTCTTTTCCTCTTCCTTGGCAGCTCCATATTCAGCATCCTTCTCCCAATATACCCAGCATCTCTTCTCCACACATGTCCAAGCCATCTCAATCTTGCCTCTCTATCTACAGGGTCAAATTATCTCCTACTCTGCACATTTGAATAAAATCCGTAAAGCCAAACTGCAAGAGCTCTCTATTATGATGATTTTATTGCTATAAATCAGAACAAGACAGAACATGCCTCTTGCTCACTGCTCTTGGAATCACTGAAATGCAGTCAGGCTACGTTATTACGCCTTATTGGTTCCCAGCTGACAGTTTGTTTGTCTCTTGCCCTGCTTGTTTTTAACTGTTAACTTTAATAACTAACAACTTAACAACCCCTTGGTGGATTATATTCAATCATCGGCTCCTGCACTGACTTGATCGCACTGAAGCCACCAATTCTGTAGCGCTGGGGCTGTGTGTGGCCTGTTTCTAGCCTATGGCTGAGCTAACCAAACAGTTACACCAACTTTGTCGTGTGATGACTGTGTGCTACTAAAGAAAGCAAATGGAAAGATTGCTGACCTTGAAGAGGATGTTCGATGGCTTTCTGAGGAACTCCATAAGAAGGACTCCCATCTTGACCAGCTTCATGGATGTGGCTTCTGGTCAGTCCAAACGAATTGCCACTGTCAGTGCAACCATCCAGGGCACAGTTCTGTGGGACTCCTCCACTTGTCCATGGCTTTCCTCCTGCTCGACACCTAACCACCAGTCATCCTGGGCTGAAGTGGTGGTCCGCGGTTGAAGAAGCTCGTATGGGGCTGCCTCTCCAACCGCTATGCGACCCTGTCTGATGACACTCCTTTCCACCCAGCTGGTGTTCCTGCGGCTCTGACACATCTTGATGGTAGCCTTTCTGAGAAAATGGCGCCTGCCGTCCGCGGTGGTGTAGCGGTCTAAGCATCGGCTTTGTGTCGATGCAATTGCCCACTGGGGACCGGGGTTCGCGCCCCGGTCTCGTCAGATCCGACTATGGCCGGACTCAATGAAGCAGCAATAATTGGCAGCGCTGTCTTCGGGAGGGGGGCAGAGTCAGCTTGTGTTCGTCACATGAACGCGTCTCTGTGTGTGTCGGAAAAAGCAGTGGTTCGGCCTGGATTTGCCTCGTCATGAAAGTGGGGAGGTGTCTCCTTCGAGACTGCCGGCTGGAGAGATGCAGTTAGTGAACACATGCAGTATGAGGGTGGGTGTTTGAACTATAAAATAGGGATCAATTGGCCACTAAATTGGGAGAAAAAAGGGAAAAATCAGAAATGAATAATAAAATTAAAAAAACAAGAATGAATACAAGAAAGCTAAAAAATAAACTAAGAGAGCTGTAGCAATAGCAAGAGCACACGACGACATGTACAAAAGGCTCAACTCAAAGGAAGGAGAGAAGTATATATATAGAATAGCTAAACAGACAGAGCAAGCAAGGATGTTGAACAAGTAAAACTGATCAAGGACACATGGAAGAGTACTGTCAAAAGATGAGGCTATTTTAGAGACGGAGGGATTATTTCAGTTGCCAAATGAATGAAGAGAATAACAGAGAAAGAAGGACAGATGAACCACCAAGGAACAAAGAGGACGAGGGACAGATTACAAGGAATGAGGTGATAAAAACATTGCAAGGAATGAAAAACGGAAAAGCTGTGGGACCAGACAATATACCAGCAGAAGTCTGGAAATACGTAGGTGATCCTGGCATAGAGTTCCTGACTAGACTCTTCAACAACATAATACAGACTGGGAAAATGCCAGAGGAATGGAGAAAGAGCATATTGGTACCAATTTATACCAAAAAAAGGTGATGCTCAAAGTTGGAACAACTACAGAGGGATAAAATTTATCGGACATATAATGAAGTTGTGGGAGAGAGTGATTGAAGTGAGATTTAGGAAAGAAGTGACTATACGGAAAGAACAATTTGGATACCAAGGAAGAAGTACAACAGATGTGATGTTTGTACTCAGGACCTTAGCTGAAAAATACATTGAAGGACAGAAAGAATTGCACTGCGTATTTATTGACTTGGCAGGCTGTCCAGGATGTCTCCCCGCCTGCCACCCAATGACTGCTGGGATAGGCTCCAGCATCCCTGTGACCCTTCTTAGGATAAGCGGCTTGGATAATGGATGGATGGATATAACAGAGTACCAAGAGAGGAGTTGTGGTATAACCTGAGAGTGAAGGGAGTGGTAGAAAATTACAACAGCATAATTCAGGACATGTACAGGGACTGTAAGACTATAGATTGATGTGCAGTGGGAACAACAAGCGAGTCTGAGGTAAAGGTAGGACTGCATCAAGGATTGGCATTGGATCCTTTCCTGTTTGTGATACTGATGGAGAGCCTCACAGAACATGTTAAGAAAGCCACCATTACATTACCTTCCGTTACAGTCATTTAGCTAATGCTTTTATCCAAAGCGACTTACAATAAGTGCATTTAATGTAGGAAATCAGGAGAACTACTAGTCATCAGCAGTCATAAGTGCATCTAAACAAGCATCTAAGAGCAAAACCAGTGCTAAAGTAAAAGCGCAAGAATTAAATGAGTGAATACAATAAGTGCTAAGAACAAGTAACAGGGTAGTAGTTCTTGAAGAGGTGAGTTTTCAACCTGTGCCGAAAGATGGGCAGCGACTCCGCTGTCCTGACATCAGTGGTGAGTTAATTTCACCACTGCGGGGCCAGGACAGAAAAGATCTGTGACCAGGTCGATTGGCAGCAGGGGCATCTGAACGACGGGGCAACCAGGTGACCTGAGGCAGCAGAGCGAAGTGGTCGGGTGGGGGTGTAAGGCTTGACCATGGCCTGGAGATAGGAAGGAGCTATTCCTTTCACTGCCCTGTAGGCTAGCACCAGAGTCTTAAACTGGATGCGAGCAGCTACTGGGAGCCAGGGTTGGGACATGAGAAGGGGAGTTGTGTGGGAGAACTTAGGGCGGTTGAACACCAGATGAGCTGCAGCTTTCTGAACAAGCTCCAGAGGTCCGATGGCCGGCGCCGGGGTGCCAGCAAGGAGGGAGTTTCAGTAGTCCAGTCGGGAGATGACCAGAGCCTGGATGAGCACCTTTGCCGTCTCGTCGGTGAGGAATGGGCGAATCCTCCTGATGTTATAGAGGAGAAATCTGCAGGAGCGAGCAACTGATGCAACGTTTGCAGCAAACGACAGTTGGTCATCCAGGATCACACCCAGATTCCTTGCAGTCCAACTACCATGGAGCATGATGTTTGCTGATGACATTGTGCTAGCAAACGATGACAAGGAAAGGTTGAGGAGAGATCTTGAAGGTTGGAGAGAAGCACTAGAGATTAGAGGACTAAAGATCAGCAGAACAAAGACTGAGTACCTGTGTATAAATAAACAAGTAGAAAGTCCAGAGTTGACCTTAGTGGGAGATGTCCCAGAAGTTAATTAATTCAAGTACTTAGGATCGACAATACAGACAGAAGGCAGTGGTAAGAAGGAAGTCAAGAAAAGGACACAATCTTGGTTGAATTTATGGAGAAAGGTAGCTAGAGTACTTTGTGAGAAAAGAATGTCATTAAGGGTAAAGGGCAAGGTATTCAAATCAATGGTAAGGCCCGCCAAGCTCTATGGTATGGAAGATGTGACAACAACAGAATCTGCATTACAGGTAGCAGAGATGAACATGCTGCATTGGTCGTTGGGAGTGACTAGAAAAGACCAGACGAGAAATGAAGATGTGAGAGCTATCTTCAAGATCAGAGGAATGGTTGAGAAATTGAGAGACACCAGATTGAGATGGTTTGGACATGTACAGAGAGGAGGCATAGACTATATAGGAAAGAAGATATTGGACCTGGAAACACATGGCAAAAGAAAAAGAGAAAGACCAAGGAAAAAATGGAAAGACCAGGACCAGACAGATGACATGGTGAGTGTTGGACTGCGGGAGAGGAATGCGTCAGACAGAAAGCTATGGAGGGCAAAAATCCGTTGTGGCGACCCCTGAGAAATGGGGAATAAGCCGAAAGAGGAAAACCGCTTTATTTTATCATTGTCTGTTACAATGAAATTGTATGTTACAGATTCAGATTCAGACAACTTTATTTATCCCAGAAGGGCAATTCAGTTTTACAATCTACCCAGACCATACACAAACAGACAAGTGGCAATCATCAGTATGTCAGAGACAATTGATCAGTATTTGGGCAAGAGATGCATACTGTCACCCTCGTCTGGCCTTGCATGCAGACTCACACGAGGACCAGGTGAAGGATAAAAATTCACACAGGTTAAAAAAATAGAATAAATAAATTAAGCATCCTAAGATGCATTGCACATTAGATTCCAATACCACATTCAGTGAAAGCACAGGACACAAGCCACATGAAAAACAAACAAGGTATAGACCAACTATTGTGGTTTAAAACAATATAAAGCATTCATTTAAAATGACTACTCGGCATTTAACAGCCTGATAGCAGAAGGGATGAAGGACTTAGAATAGCGATTTGTTTTCCTATGGGGCACTTTGTAGCGCCGGCCTGAGGGCATAACTGAATTCATTGGACAGGACGTGGTCAGATTGGCTAATAATTGGCTAATTGTTCTCTGCATTTAACCCATCCTATTGTATAGAAACAGTGGGCAGCTGCAGCGCCCGGGGACCAACTCCAAGTCTTCTTTCAATTTCCTTGGACAGGGGCACAGACAGGAGTATTAACCCTAACATGCATGTCTTTTTGATGGTGGGAGGAAACCCACACAGACACAGGGAGAACATGCAAACTCCACACAGAAAGGACCTGGGACGGCCTGGGGTTCGAACCCAGGACCTTCCTGCTGTGAGGCAACAGTGCCTAAGCACTGGACCACTGCTGCCCAAAAATACCTTAAGATAAGACCTTAATAATACTTAGTAGTAGTAGTATGGGAACTTGCCGTTGTAGTCTTATGTTTCTCATCAGTGGCAGATTCGTAACTACAGTAAAGCAGAATGTCTGGGGAGATATTTAACTGCTAGAGAAGAAAACACCTGGAAATATTTACAAAAGCACAGTGAGAACTGTCCGAGTCATTCTTTCCAAATGTAATTGATGAAATATGGCTAAAATTGGGACCTTTGAAGTAGCAGTGGTTCAGTGTTCTTTCACTTCCCAGACATATTCTACTACTTTCGGCTGCTCCTGTTAGGGGGCGCCACAGTGGATCACCTGTTTCCATGTCTTCCTGTCTTCTGCATCTTCCTCTGTCACACCAGCCACCTGCATGTCCTCCCTCACCACATCCATAAACCTCCTCTTTGGCTTTCCTCTTTTCCTCTTCCTTGGCAGCTCCATATTCAGCATCCTTCTCCCAATATACCCAGCGTCTCTCCTCCACACATGTCCAAACCGTGTCAATCTTGTCTCTCTTGCTTCGTCTCCAAACCGTCCACCCTGAGCTGTCCCTCTAATATACTCGTTCCTAATCCTGTCCTTCTTCATCACTCCCAATGAAAATCTTAGTAGACAGATTCATAACTGCCCAGACAGATTCATTACAGTTAAATTAACAAAGACAATTGTCTGCCCCCCCTCGACATACACACTCTTACACACCTCACAAAATATACTTCTACACACCGACACACACTCTTTCTCCATTCTCTCTCATGTACACCACCCACACAAATACCACATGATCTTGCTTTCTCCACACAAACAATGTGCAGGCACACACACATTCCCACACGGTTTTTCTTATTGGATAGCATGACAGAGGAGCCCCAGGCACTAATTGGTGTACATGTGTGTGTGCGCGCACGCGCCAGAGCTGTTTAGTTTGTTTGAGATGTAGCCTCCATTCGGTTCAGTATTGACATAAATTTAAGTGGTAAAAGACACAGATACCGCTCAATTCTGTGTGTGTGTGTGTGTGTGTGTGAGAGAGAGAGAGAGAGAGAGAGAGAGAGAGAGAGAGAGAGAGAGAGAGAGAGAGAGAGAAAATGTAGGGAGATGTGTGTTAGTGTTTATATGCACATGAACATCCACACAAAACACACCAGTGTGTGCTCTTACATGTCAACTCATATAAATTTTATTTGTGTAGCCCATTATCACAAATTACAAATTTGCCTCAGTGAGCATGTATTTGTACAAGTTTGTGTGAAATTTTTAATATGCCCATGTGTTACTAACATGTTTTTTTTGAGAGGGATGATCTGTTTGTATTAGATGTGTGTGTGTGTCCATTTTATTGAGTGTGTATATACATGTTTGTATGTATGTATGTCAGTGAGTCTGTCTGTGTGTTCATTCACATGTGACAGCATATAAACAGAATAATGAGGCAGTACTGGTTTCTTAATTGACCCTGTGCATAACTGTAGTCCGGTTTCTACTGCAGCGGTCATACCAGTTTCCTGTTTGCTGGCATGTGCTATTGACAATAGCATATTTTTGGCAATGCCTGCAAGATTTACCATGGATAAATGTCAACCACATGCACAGAACTGTCGACAAACTTTCACCTGCACCGACCAGCACACGGGTGAAAAGTTTCAAGTTGTACATATCAAGTTACGTCCACACTTCCGTCTGTCCGTCCGCTCATCCTCACAATTGTGGCCGTAACTTGACATGTACAACTTTAAACGTTTCACCCGTTTGCTGGTAGGTGCGGGTGAAAGTTTGTTGACAGTTGTGTGCATGTCGTTGACATTTATCCATGGTAAATCTTGCAGGCATTGCGAATAATATGTCATTGTCAATAGCACACGCCAACAAACAGGAAACTGGTATGTCCGCTGCAGTAGAAACCGGAAGTCAGTGGACTACAGTGATGGTCCTGGTCCAAACACTTCCTGTCCACCGACGCTGTTATTGTGAAACACTTAGTGTTGACCTCTTGTTGTTCTATTGTGAAACATGTCCCTGGTTTACCTGACTGCTGTCTAAATACTGTCAGAACGGCCAAGCTGTGCTGATGAGACGGATGTATTGAAAACTTAAACATACGTATTTTTAAAAAGGAGAGTAAATGGCGACATCTTCATGTTTTAATCAGTCTCCTGCTCCTTCAACAAACGGAAGTATACACCTGTATGAGATGTCTGGATTTGTGCGTGCATGTGAGTTAGTGTTACTGTGTGAGTGTGAGTGTGCACTTGGATGGCTTTGACCAGTTGCCAACATTAACACAGCTGTCTGTGATTGACCTCACATAACTTCAGCCTGCGGCAAAGCTGAGCCGGGGAGAAGAGGATCCTCATCCTTTCTTCATCCTCCTTTCTTCATCCAAACCTACAGCTCCCAGTAACACTCCCACTCCCACTGAGAGTGACTTCGTGAGAATGCAGCGTAAACCATTCAGACCACTCCATCTTAGCCAGGGGAAAAAAACGAACTTTACATACATTAAGGGCGTTTTCATACACCGATCAGCCAAAACATTAAAACCATTGACAGCTAAGTGAATAACACTGATTATATCATTACAGTGGCACCTGTCAAGAGGTGGGATATATTAGGCAGTAAGTAAACAGTCAGTTCTTGAAGTTGGTGTGTTGGAAGCAGGAAAAATGGGCAAGCCTAAGGATCTGAGTGACTTTGACGAGGGCCAAATTGTGATGACTAGACGACCGAATCAGAGCACCTCCAAACTCGCAGGTCTTGTGGGTTGTTCCCTGTATGCAGTGGTCAGTACCTACCAAAAGTGGTCCAAGGAAGGATAACCGATGAACCGACGACAGATTCATGGGCGCCCAAGACTCATTGATGTGCATGGGGAGTGAAGGCTAGCCCGTCCCCAGATAGCAAAATTGCTGTGGCCCGGACCCATCCTATACCCAACGCTTCACCCGGCCCACATACCACTTGGAATGATGGCACTTTGGCGGTCTGCTCCTGTTTGCCAGATCTGGGCCAGAACCAAGCCATAGCAATGCCGCATGTGCCACATATTTGCCAAAGATGGCCCATATTTGTTTTGTGATATTTTGGCGACATTCACAATTTACCACATGGGCCACGTCACAGTCACATCCAGATTACATGTTGCCGAGAGCACCGTATCTTTACCAAAAAAGGCCCACATTTGATTTGGCATATTTGGGTCATATTTGCTATTATACATACGGGCCACTTCAGGCTCACATTCGTTTTGTCGGGGCCAGAAGAAGGCCATCAGTGCCGTATCATTGCCTGAAGTGCCCCACATCCGGATGCAATCTGGGTCTGGTACAATCCCACAAAAGAACTACTGTAGCTCAAATTGCTGAACAAGTTAATGCTGGCTATGATAGAAACAGTGCATCGCAACTTGTTATTTATGGGGCTGCGTAGCCGCAGACCAGTCAGAGTGCCCATGATGACCCCTTGTTCACCACCAAAAGCACCTATAACTGGCATGTGAGTGCCAGAACTAGACCATGTTGCAATGGAAGAAGGTGGCCTGGTCTGATGAATCACGTTTTCTTTCACATCATGTGGACAGCTGGGTTGGGTGCATGTGCTTTGTTTGCCTGGGGAAGTTTATAACTCCCTTTAAAATGTCCAGCGTTTGTTGGGATGTATTTGCTGTTATTCTTTCGCATTCCCAAATACCAAGCACACCTTTAACTGTTGTTTGGCAAAATGAAATTGAAATCCAAACCAACATGCTTTTTACTAGATAGATTACAAGAGTCTAAAGCTCAAATGGACAACGTTGTGGAAAAAATTCAGTTGACGCTTCGTCGCGTCTTGTCCTTGATTTACTCAACACAGGTTTCCGTCAAGGACTCGACGGTGGCTAGCGTGAAGTCAGTGCTGCTTAATACAGAAGTCCAGGTCAGCTGGTACTTGTTTAACTGTTCTTTGAACAAGCAAGTTTACAAGTCTACGAGACTTGTGACTGTGTGAGAAAGAATGGGACGAGAGAGTTTCTATCTGTATGAAAAGGCAAAGAAAAATTACGGTGTGGAGTTAGAAAACAACGAGACAGGAGACGTGAGAGTAGACGTAGTCGAGGTAGTTTACTAGCTCCAATTTAGCATGTCATACATTCGACAACGACACTGAACTGCACTGTAAACCGGAAGCGGAAGTGCATTATCTGACCCCTCGCCTCTTCCCTTAAAGGTACACCGTCCTCTTAGGTGAATGTCTCTCGTTATATAGATGTGGGTCACCACACAATCACATTTAGAGCTGTTACTTGCGTATGTTCAATCACAATATTTGTGTAAGAAACGGATACATACCAGATGTGAAATGTTCTCCGCAAATCTTGGCGTTTGTTATTTGCTCCTCTGACCACGTCTTCTAGTCCTCCCAGCGGATCGCGTGAATCCACGCCTGTTCTTCGTTTTTCAATTGGCGTTTTCCCTTTCGGCATGCGCTAAAAATGCAGATGTTTGTTTTTACCATCTTTACGATTTGTTCAACCGACAGCGCAACAGCTGTGATGCGTTTCGTTTTAAATCAATTTCTCCGTGGCGATCTCTTCGAAATGAACGTAGTAATGTTTACAAACACAAGACTCGTGGCCCCTTTTGCCTCACAATCTGCGCACGCACATTTGGCGCACACGTCTATGGTACCGATGGATTAACTTCTCATGTCCGCCTACTTGCATTAGTACACAGTCAAGCAAACTGGGACAGTGTTTTACCAAAATCTGCGACCGTTGAAAATTGGGACCTGCATGTGAACGTTCTCGGGATCACAGAAATTAATTTGCAAGATTGAAAACGAACCGTTTTGGCCACCAGGTGTCACCAAACCCACCAAAACAAGAAATTTAGGTTAAGCACTTTAATGGCTTCTCACACAAAGTCCTTTCATGTTGCCATCTTTCATTTTGGAGGTCCCATCTATTAAATCAGGTCTGAGTTCTGATGGGACCAAGCCATAAAACTTAAATGTGGAAGATGATGTGAAAAGTGGACGATTTCACCTTTACTGAAAGTATGAAGTTGAAGAGAAGATTTAACATTTTTATCGAGGACAGCAGTGCCTGGCTCCATTCCACCCTATTGTGGATCATTTACCATGTTAATTGGCATGATGGGAAAGGCAGTTATGGTAAGTTATGTGTGCTTTTCATTTGCTGTTTTCATCCACATGTTTTTCTTCAAACCGGTGACCTTCCCTCCTCTGTTGCCCTCCCTGGGGTTTCTTCCTATTTTTTCTCCCTGTTAAAGGGTTTTATTTAGGGAGTTGTCAAGGACAGTATGTGTTGCTGTAAAGCCCACTGAGGCAAATTTGTAACTTGGGCTATTGGGCTATGCAAATAAAATTGACTTGACTTGACCTTCCTCTAGTAAAGTCGACGAATCTGACTGTCCCAAACCAAATCTCACTCCCTACTTCTTTCTTGTTCTGTTTCAGATGAAAGCACGTTAGAATAACGTCCGAGTCTGCTTCATCATAAGCATTGTGTTACTCTGCCTTGTGCTGGGGCGGTCTAAAAAAAAAGAATCCAAATTGCGTGTGCGGGAAGAGCTGACACCGATGCTTTTTATTTGCAGCAATTGCACCTTGTAGAGCAGAGATCAGACCAATCAGAGCTCTTGTGTTGCATTCGAACCTGAAGGGGCCAAGTGTTTCTGCTGCTCGCCATATTATTCAGTTACGTAGCAATTATATTTACTGGAGGAGCAATGTGCGCGTTTTTGCAGCCGGTCTCTGCCCCCCTCCCCTCCCCTCCCCTCCCCTCTCCCTCCCCCTCTCTCCCTGAATGCATTCCTGCCTTTGTACTTAAACATCCGGGGTCTCTCTCTCTCTCCCTCTCTGCTGTCCTCTCTCTCTCTCTCTCTCTCTCTCTCTCTCTCTCTCTCTCTCTCTCTCTCTCTCTCTCTCTCTCTCTCTCACGCACACGCATAACGCGCTCACTCTGCCCCCCCCCCTCTTCTTCTCTCAGAAGCCATTTTGGACTCAATTCAGCTTTCTCGCGCCGGGCGCCCGGACTCTGTCCCCGACTAAAGGGAGACTCGAACCGGGAGGAGGTGACGCGTTGCGCGTGGAGATCCACACAGTCTTCAGCCCTTTTCTCCCCCCCAGCATCACACGTCTCATTTTAACCGGACGCGGTTTTCTGGTTTGTTTTATAACCGGCGGCATATTAAAAAAAAAAAAAGAAGAAAGCGTTCACGGTGGATTTTAATTCATTGGAAAACTTATTTCTTTCTTTTTTTGTTGTTGTTAGTCCGGTGAAATTCTGTTGCATTTTTGGGGGGGGGGGTTTCCACTGTGGACACACACTCGCGCGCGCGCGCACGCACACAAAACAACGGCCCCTGGACAAGACGAGAGGGCCGGCGCGCGCTCGACCACTCGGCTCGCGCCAGCGCGTTTCGTCGCGGGGTCGGTTCGAATCTTCTTCTTCTTTTTTTTAAATGTTGGGGAAGGAAAAGCGGCACGGAAGGAGAAACCCCGGCGCGGCTCTCGGGAAGTAGAGGGAATATGTCGCTCCGCTGGCTGACTTCTGCACTTCTGCTGGGAACTTTGTGTGCAGGTAAGCGGCTGCTTGTCTTTGTGTGTGCGTGCGTGCGTGCGTGTGCGTGCGTGTGTATGTCTGCTCGTCTTTGCGTGTGCGTGCGTGTGTATGTCTGCTCGTTGCCCGTCGGTGCGCTTCATTCTGTGCAAAACGAGGACAAAAACGGACGCACAATATCCCTTAAGACCCTGCAAACGGCCGCGGGGATCCGCGGGTTTGACAACACGTCGGCGTCCTTCGGGCGACGTATTTGCAACGCAGATGAACGCTTCTGGTCTCGAGTGAACTTGTGTCACCCCGGGTACCTGCAGCGAAATGGCGTTTCGTGGTTTATTTGGAGGTTTTTCCTCTTGTTGAGCTGGGGGTCTTCTGTAATAAACCGAGCCGGGGCTTTGCTCGCAGCTCGCCGCTCCATTGTCTGCATGCACGGATCGATAATCGTTATCGCCACCGGAATGGTTTCTGAACGGGGATTTTTTCGTGCTTCTGCAGGATGAAATAAAACGCACGAGCGGTAAAAGGTTGAATGCGTGTCAGTCTGGAGGTATATTCACGTGCAGGGGTGACAATGTGCGTGACAGCGCTGGTCTGTGTGAGCGGCATGAATGGAGAAGGGGCAGTCGGTTCGCGGTCATGTGGTCGTGCAACGGTGTAGTAGGATCCGGAAAGTGGGACGACTGTCCGGGGACGAACAATACGCTGCACACATAAACGTGCACACGCCTTTCAGCTATTGCACGGCGGCACATCTGCGCCCCCCACGTTTTTGTTTTTGGCTGTAACCTTAAATAACACCAGCAGCATAGCAGCGCCGCGCCGCTGCCATGCTGTTATGCTGCTGCCATTTCCACATTACCACGCTCTGGAGCTGCAGTCTGAACCGAGTTGGAGTCCAAAGCGTGTCACAGTTACAGAGATCAGCTCGAACCGAAAACGCCAACGTTTCTTTTCACATATCAATACCTGCAATGTCTTTTAATAAAGCTGCTAATACTGCGCCCCCAGCTGGCTGAACTCTGCCAGGTGTGCAGGACCGAACGCCCACATGACGTGTTCACGTACTTTTGTCCACAAACGCGTCACTGAGTGTCCCTGACGGCGTTGATCAGATGGACGGCACAACCAGCAACCCCTCACTGACCACCCAATTACCTGTCTGTTTAGCACGCGCGCACGCACGCACACACACACACACGCGGATGAGCGTAATCACCTCCGCCCCTGCAGAAACACACGTTTGTAGTACTTTTCCACACAGTCTGTCATCCGTGGCAACACACTGATGCAGTACATGAGATCTCCTTGTCCCGCATGCAGTAAAGCACACTGATACGGTGAATATAATCCTAAACTCACAAGCTGCGTGGGATTTGCGCAAGAGTGGTTATTATTGGTGTTTGTGTCCGATTTCTCCAGTCGCGTGGCTGGCGTGGCTTTTTGGGGGGGGGGTGAACGTGTTGGTTGATGAATATCATCATCATATGCGAGTAGTGAGAGAGGATAGTCAGTCGGCTGGTGACCTGAAAGAAAGCGCAGTTCTCCCTTCAGCGACTGCAGATGTGTCGGTGTTGCTCTTTGTGGTGTTGTTGCAGTCTTCATGACAACTAGCATGGTAGCACAGCACATACACTGCATGTATAGTGCAGGACCAAGATGTGTGATTAAACATAGAAGCCTACACCACAGATGCTACGCTGTATGTGACTAGTGCAAGCCATGCATTCAAATGTGGTGGGATTACATTGGAGGGCTATACATATCACTACGTATAGACAGCACTTTAAGACAGTCGACTACTATATAAACATATAGACAGTTATCCAAATATCTAATGCGTCTTAGTAACAGATAATATTGTGGAAGGTAAAAAATCATTGAAGTCTACAGAAAACTATGTCATAGTTCTCTATTGAGCAGTATTTGTATGATTTTTTTTTTTACTGCTTTATTAATCCCCATGGGGTCATTCTTCCTCTGCATTTAACCCATCCTATGGCGGCTGCCCACTATTGCACTTGTAGATACCCACTATTACCCACTATTGCACTTGTAGATACCCTCTATTACCCACTGTTGCACTTGTAGATACCCACTATTACCCACTGTTGCACTTTTAGATACCCACTATTACCCACTGTTGCACTTGTAGATACCCACTATTACCCACTGTTGCACTTGTAGATACCCAATATTACCCACTGTTGCACTTGTGGATACCCACTATTACCCACTGTTGCACTTGTAGATACCCAATATTACCCACTGTTGCACTTGTGGATACCCACTATTACCCACTATTGCACTTGTAGATACCCACTATTACCCACTGTTGCACTTGTAGATACCCACTATTACCCACTGTTGCACTTGTAGATACCCACTATTACCCACTGTTGCACTTGTAGATACCCACTATTACCCACTGTTGCACTTGTAGATGACATATTGCACTGATGAGAATATGAAGATATACAGAAGGTAATTGTCCAATGTGGATGGTTAAAGCAACAGTGGTTACAAATACATTACTTTGTATAATCTAATGAGTACTTTAGATACTAACAGTACAGCCTGTAACTGTCCTGTTTCCAAAATAAGCACTGCTAGTATTACTACCGCCAGTGCTACTTTTAGGAATAGTGTTGATACTTAAACTATAGACACTGTTGTCTGTCCTGTTACTACTGTTACTACTACTATTACTACAACTACTGCCACTGCTACTGTTAATACTGCTACTGTTAATACTACCGCTACTAGTCAAGTCAATTTTATTTGTATAGCCCAATATCACAACTACTACTACTAATACTGATACTACTACAACAACTGCAACTTCTACTGCTACTACTACCACCACCAGCATTACTACAGCTGTTACTGCTACATTAAAAGTGCTGCTTATAATAAAGTGGTTGTACTGAGGAGGAATGGAAGTCAGGTTTTTGTGTTTGGCATCTTGTTGGGATACGCAGGTTTCAAGGCCGTCAGTGACGTATTGAAAAATGAACAGGAGTCTGTTTGTAGAGAGAGGTCAAGTTTACGGACAAAGTGCTTTTAACAAGCAAGTCTCATACTGTAGCTGCACACACACACACACACACACACACACACACACACACACACACACACACACACATACACATACACACACACACACTTAAATAAGAATGAAATGCAATTAAACATGACATTGTGGGAATCACAAGTGGGCTCGTGATCTGAGAGTCATCAATTGAAATCTTCTGGATTGTGTGGAAATAAAAAAACACTTCAACCTCCTTTAACATCTACTGACAAAGAGCCTATATACAAGGCACATATAAACCCTGTAACTCATGGTAATAGGCAGCTCCCACTGACCAACACTAATAGACTGTGGTTGAACTGGTCAGCTCCCAGTGACCACCACTAATAGACTGTGGTTGAACTGGTCAGCTCCCAGTAACCACCACTAATAGACTGTGGTTGTACTGGTCAGCTCCCAGTGACCAACAGTAGAAGACTGTGGTTGTACTGGTCAGCTCCCAGTGACCAACAGTAGAGGACTGTGGTTGTACTAGTCAGCTCCCAGTAACCAACACTAATAGATAATGGTTGTACTGGTCAGCTCCCAGTGACCAACAGTAGAAGACTGTGGTTGTACTGGTCAGCTCCCAGTGACCAACAGTAGAAGACTGCGGTTGTACTGGTCATCTGCCAGTGACCAACAATAGAGGACTGTGGTTGTACTAGTCAGCTCCCAGTAACCAACACTAATAGATAATGGTTGTACTGGTCAGCTCCCAGTAACCCCCAGTAGAAGACTGTGGTGGTGCTGGTATTCTTGTTTATTCCTCTACATTTTAACATTTTAATTTCTTTTCTTAAATGTTTTTCCAGGCAGTTTTCAGTTTCTCTTTCTCATGTCCTGCTCTTCTTATTCGGTGTGTCTCAGGCTCATGTAGAGCACTGTGAACTGCCTCAGTGTTTGAAATGTGCTGCAGAAGTAGTCAGAATGTTTCTCATCCATGGCTGAAAAACAGTACAAGTAGAACAACATCTTATTAGGTCAGTGAATAATGACATTTAATAGAGCTTCAATTGTAATTGACTTTCATCACCTTCTGTTGTGGTCCGTTGCTCTCTCTCTCTCTCTTTCCTCTCTCTCACTCTCTCTCCTTTCTCTTCTCTCTCTCCTGTCTCTCCTCTCTCTGCTCTTTCTCACTCCCCTCTCTGCTCTCTCTCACTCCTCTCTCTTCTCTCTCTTGCTCCTCTCTCTCTCCTCTCACTCTCTCCTCTCTAGCTGCCTCTCTCACCCTCTCCTCTCTCTCCTCTCTCGCTCTCTCCTCTTTCTCTGTCTCTCGCTCTTCTCTCTCTCCGCTCTCTCTCTCTCTCCTCTCGCTGCTCTTTATCTCCCCTCTCTCTCCTCTCTCAATTCAATAAAGTATTCTGATTCTGATTCAATTCAGTGATGCTTTATTGGCATGACTGCATTAATTACAATGTTGCCAAAGCAAAACAGGTCAACAGGGTACTAAACAAAAAAACAAACAAATAAATAAATAAAATAAATGGAAAAAGGAATTTTTCTGTCCCCTCTCTCCTCCTCTCTCTGTCTCTCTCTCTCCCCTCTCCTCTCTCTGTTTATTTCTACATTAACATTGACGAGGGAAGAGCAAATTATTCACATAACTATGTACTATGTGACAGTGTGTTGCCTATTTGATGCACACAAACACCTTCAGAGCATCTCAGTCACACTACACTTAACACTCGTGCTCACACATATTCCCTGTGTGTGTGTGCTGCAGTGTGAGCAAGTCTGTTTTTTGCTTTTATTGCCTATGATGGCACTGTGTGTGTGTGTGTGTGTGTGTGTTGCCACAGTGTCACGTTGGTCCTCAAATTGCTTGTGACAGCACAGAGTCAGCGCAGCATCCACCACAGGCTTGTGTGTGTGTGTGTGTGTGTGTGTGTGCGTGGGGAGGGTAAAGGAATGCTTTTGTTTGCAGATGTTGACTGTGTTTCTAATGGGAAGGTGGTGTGTAGCAGTGCTGTGCTGCACATGTGAGGCTGGTGGTGTGGATGGTTTGTGCGAGGCCATTAGGTTTGTTGTAGGTCTGTATGAGGTTCATTGCTGACAATGCTGCTCACTGGGTTTGTTATTATGATAGCTGTTATTGATCACGTTACTTCGTCTCCATTTTTCATGTTCAGTGTCATCATTTATTGTGTTTCAGTGGTTCTGTTGTGAGATTAAATCCACATGTTGTGATATGGTGATACAACCCGGCCGCTGGGGATCCACAAGCCAGTGCAATCTTATCTGTCTGCCAGCCAGTGGTATCATGATGCACAATTTTGTTGTCTAAATTAATGATAACGAGAATATCAGCTAAACTTTATCATAAAATGAGAGATATTTTGGGGCGTCCAGGTGGTGTAGCGGTCTGTTCCGTTGCCTTAAATACATTAAACTCCTTTTTCATCTGTTCTTCTCTTTCTAACATGTTCAGGCTTTTTATATTTTAGGCATTTTCTGAACACTTAAATAATTTAGAATGGGTTTAACAACAGATTTAGCTTACACTCCTGTATCACAAAATAAGGCCGCAAACAGTACAGAGGTCAAGGGTCAGAGCGCCATGTCAGTACTGTGTACTTTGTCCCTAAAGCAGCCAATAATACAAGTTTGTGATTGTAAATGGACATCAAGCTGGTGTGGACATGAGGGAGGTTGTGAATGTGAAGCTGAGTGACATTAAAAAAGAAATCATGGGCATCCAGGTGGCATGGCGGTCTAGTCCGTTGCTTACCAACATGGGGATCTCCGGTTTGAATCCCTGTGTTGCCTCCGGCTTGGTCGGGTGTCCCTACAGGTACAATTGGCCGTGTCTGCGGTCGGGAAGCCGGATGTGGGTATGTGTCCTGGTCGCTGCACCAGTGTCTACTCTGGTTGGTCAGGGCGCCTGTCTGGGGGGGTAGCGTGATCCTCCCATGTGCGACGTCCCCGTGGCGAAACTCCTCATTGTCAGGTGAAAAGCGGCTGGTGACTCCACATGTATCGGAGGAGGCATGTGGTAGTCTGCAGCCCTCCCTGGATCAGCAGAGGGGGTGGAGCAGTGACCGGGATGGCTTGGAAGAGTGGGGTAATTGGCCAAATACAATTGGTGTGAAAAATAAAAGGGGTTAAAAAAAAAGATAAATATTTGAGGCAGTATTATTTGTTTTTGAAAAGTAGTTTTGGTTACTTTACATTACCAACAGTTGAATGGAGTGAACCTCAGTTTGATTCTTCACATTTGTATTTTTGCATATGTAGGCAGATATGGTGATGTATATTGATATGTAAAATGTTGTGATGATTATTGTAATGATGATATTATCTATATCACCCTTCGCGCATCTCAAAGTTGTGAAACGCTAACCAGGGAAAAACTGATCCTATTTAAATGTTTTTCATAGATTAGTTTATATATATATATATATATATATATATATATATGTGTGTGTGTGTGTGTGTGTGTGTGTGTATGTATGTATGTATGTATGTATGTATGTATGTATATTTTTTTCCAATTTGTCTCTCTTATCCTTTGGTTTGGCAGTTTTGTATTGATAAGTGTCTTTGTCTTGCGGACGGTTGTTCTCAAACCCTTGGTCTTGTTATAGGGTGAGATGGTGTCTTGGTGAGGAGGTGATTGTATTGTTGTATCTCGGCCAACATGCTGGCAGTCAAAAAACAGCGCATCCCCGGCACATCTCCCTCTGGGCCCCGGAACCATGGGGAGGTGAGCCAGAGGCGGGGTTTAAAGGGCCCGCGCTTGTTTTTTTAGGACTCCCCAAAGATGGATGAGCCGGGGTGGAGAGAAGGAGGGAGTGGAATGAGGAGGAGAGAGGAGAGGTGTTGGGGCCAGACCTGCAGGGAGAGACAGATGCAGCCGATTTGAAGCTCCATTCAAAGTGGCCTAGATTTGAAGTGCTTGAGGAGAGTTGGATTTATCCTCTCTCATGCTAACGGCACTCCAAATGAAGGCCTCGACAGGCAGAGTAAATCTAGACCCCACCACACCCAAAGCAAGGACTACAGCGACCGCAGACGGTGAATCAAGCGCGCCTTTCAAACAGGTGACTTCATCCATCCATCCATTATCCAAGCCGCTTATCCAAATTCGGGTCGCTGGATGCTGGAGCCTATCCCAGCAGTCATTGGGCAGCAGGCAGGGGAACACCCTGGACAGGCCGCCAGGCCATCACAGGGCCGACAGATTCACACCAAGGGACAATTTAGTATAGCTGATTCACCTGACCTACATGTCTTTGGACTGTGGGAGGAAACCAGTGCACCCGGAGGAAACCCACGCAGACACGGAGAGAACATGCAAACTCCACACAGAGTACGACCCGGGACGACCCCCAAGGTTGGACTACCCCGGGGCTGGAACCCAGGACCTTCTTGCTGTGAGGCGACCGCGCTAACCACTGCGCCACCGTGCCACCCAGGTGACTTCGTCTGCTGCATTATTGTGCACCATGTTCATGCTCCACTATAATACCGGTGATTATGGTACCGTGAATCAACCACTCCTTTGATGAGAGAGCGTGTCATTTTAATGACTGGGTAAGTGAAGAACCCATCTAAGGAAAAATAAATCAGTCTCACCCTGCAAAATTAAAACTTAGCTCGTGAGAGGCATTAGATGATATGGTGTATGAACACACCCTTCAGGAACAGGGATAATAGCATCTGATTATGGCCAGGTTGCTGATGCAGTTCATTCAACATCAGCAGAAATGAGATCCACACTATCTTGTTGAGAATTTTCTGAAGGATATTATTTATTTTTTTAAAAGATATCAGTCATGTTGTACATTACATTAAATGTACATTACATCACAATACAATTTACATGAGGGGAAATGGATTCGTTTCAAAACTGAATTCATCGCCGTGTGTTAAAAATAGTTTTCAGTGTGATAATCAAATAGATTGGAGAATCATGTCTGAAATGACATCTGTTATTCAAAGGTTTTTTTTATTTTTTTTTTATTTCCTCTCTTTTTCTCCCCAATTGTATCCAGCCAATTACCCCACTCTTCCGAGCTGTTCCGGTCACTGCTCCACCCCCTCTGCCGATCCGGGGAGGGCTGTAGACCACCACGTCTCCTCCAATACATGTGGAGTCGCCAGCCACTTGTTTTCACTTGACAGTGAGGAGTTTCACCAGGGGGATGTAGCACGTGGGTGGATCATGATATTCAAACCCCAGTTCCCCCTCCACCCCCGAACAGGCACCCCGAACGACCAGAGGAGGCGCGAGTGCAGCAACCAGGACACATACCCACATCCAGCTTCCCACCCGCAGACACGGCCAATTGTGTCTGTAGGGATGCCCAACCAAGCCAGAGGTAACACGGGGATTCAAACAAAATAGACAAAATCAGTTTGCTCGCTGATCATCACCTCTCCTCTTAACCTAGCTTCTATTACTCTTTCCCATATCTTCATGCTGTGGCTGATCAACTTTATACCTCTCTAGTTGCTACAGTTCTGCACATCGCTCTTGTTCTTGAAAGAATGGGAAGTCTTTACTTCCTCACAGTTCCTCCCATACAACATGAATTTGGCATAATGTTGGAGGACGTCATTTCCACTGTTGGAAATCTAGCTTAGCTGAGAGAATGAGGATGTCTTTTTTGTAATTGTGTCTTTAAACTACTAGACTTCATTTTTTTCCTCCTCTGCCAACTGACATGATACGTCTCTTAGTGGAAAGAAAAAAAACCCTCTTTCACTGCCATAACAGAAATAATGGAACGATCAGGTCAGGAACAACTGCAGGTGTTTTTATATGCTATCCCCATTGCAGATGGATAGAAATAGGGTATAAAATTGGCAGATTTTCCCTTTCATATTCTGCTGAAGGTCCTCTGGGCAAGAAACCCTCTGAATGTGGGATAAGTCCTTCACCACGGACATGAAACCTTAAAAATGACAAATGTCAGTGACACCCATGGTTTTTAAACCCAAACAGTTTGCTTTTATATTTCAGACCAACAGCTTCTCAGGGTTGTTGGGAGTTTCCTGGCCTTTCAAACAAATTGCATTACAACAGAAAATAACCTGCAGTATGGAAACTAGGCGGATACCAAGTATTAGCATATTAATTACTCCCAGCAACAGTTTTTCGGCACTGCCAGTTAGTCCCAGAGTCGTAATGATAACAGCAGAAGAATGACAGAGTTGATGTTATTTCTCTGTGCAGTGTAAACCCGGCCTGAAGCCCGTCGCTGTGTGGCAGTAATGACATTATGATTCACACTTAGCGTTTGCGTCCTGATCACTGTTGCTTTCCATTTTAGATTTCAGTGCAAACAGCCAACATGTCAACACAATAGATGAGAGTAGTCATTGAACTTTTCTTCCCCTCTCTCTCTCTCTCTCTCTCTCTCTCTCTCTCTCTCTCTCTCTCTATCTCTCTCGTGCGCTCTCTCTTACCCCTTTCACACTGGCCAAAAAACCCGCAAAAAAAGAAAAAGGCTAATGTCTGCCTTTGGTCAATGTAAAAAGGCAAATGTTAGCAGGGTTTTTTTTTTTGGACCAATTTGTCTCTCTCTCTTTCTCATCTCCTATTCATGTGGTGGTGCCAGTCTGACATGATAAATGAGAGATGGACAGTGTTGGGGCAAAATATTTTATGTGTTGCTTTATAAAGACATTCCTCTGAGCAGTCGAGTTGTGAAGTCGGCGGACTGGAGACGGGCTATACATATCCACTCTCCACTTAACCTTCAGCACATTTTCTCTACAAAACTGTTTTGATACCTACGTGTGTGTGTGTGTGTTACTCTTGGTGTGTTTGCGCTTAACCATTTATTGTGAGCTGTGTGTGCTGAGGTGGTTTTGGCTTGGCTATTACTCTAGAGGAGGGAGGGAGATGGAAAGGTGTGGAGAGGTAATGGGAGCCAAAATGTGATAGAAGTAACTATAAAGTTGTCAGTTTGAATCCCCTGTTGAGCTCTCTGTTTTCTTTTTTCTGTCCTCCCCCCCCCGGTTTCTCCTCAATTGTACCCAGCCAATTACCCCGCTCTTCCGAGCCATCCCGATCGCTGATCCACCCCCTCTGCTGATCCGGTGAGGGCTGCAGACTACCACATGCGTCCTCCAATACATGTGGAGTCGCCAGCCACTTCTTTTCACCTGACAGTGAGGCGTTTTGCCAGGGGGACGTAGCATGTGGGAGGATCACACTATTCCCCCCCCTTCCCCCGATCAGGCGCCTGACCAACCAGAGGAGGTGCTAGAGCAGCAACCAGCACACATACCCACATCCGGCTTCCCGCCCACACTCGGCCAATTGTGTCTTTAGGGACACCCGACCAAGCCGAAGGTAATACACGGATTCAATCCGGTGATCCCCATGTTGGTAGACAACGGAATAGATCACCACGCTACCTGGATGCCTAACTCTCCGTTTTCTCACAGCACGTCTTTCCTGTTACCTTTTATCAGTCCTGTATCGAAACTAACAGCTTCACCTGTCGCATCACGTCCAGACCAGCAGCTTTCGAGCAGAGTAAAGAGTTTATGATGAATTTTCATCATCAAAGTGACATCATACACACGAGTGTCAGGAGTGATTTGTGACAGAAGGATACCAGCAAGTTTAAAGAGAAGGTTTACAAGATGGTAGTGAGACCAGCTATGTTGTATGGTTTGGAGACAGTGGCACTGACGAAAAGACAGGAGGTGGAGCTGGAGGTGGCAGAGGTGAAGATGATAAGATTTTCATTGGGAGTGATGAAGAAGGACAGGATTAGGAACGAGTATATTAGAGGGACAGCTCAGGTTGGATGGTTTGGAGACAAAGCAAGAGAGACAAGATTGCCCACTGGGGACCGGGGTTCGCGCCCCGGTCTTGTCAGATCCGGCTATGGCCGGACTCGATGAAGCAGCGATAATTGGCAACGCTGTCTTCTGGGAGGGGGGCGGAGTCGGCTTGTGTTCGTCACATGAATGCGTCTCAGGGTGTGTCAGAAAAAGCAGTGGTTCGGCCCGGATTCACCTTGTCATGAAAGTAGCGAGGCGTCTCCTTCAAGACTGCCAGCCGGAGAGATGCAGTTGGCGAACGCATGCAGTACGAGGGTGGGTGTTTAAATTAAAATACGGAGCGACTGGCCACTAAATTGGGAGAAATCAGAAATAAATAAAAAAAGAGGCAAGATTGAGATGGTTTGGACATGCGTGGGGGAGAGATGCCAGGTATATTGGGAGAAGGATGCTGAATATGGAGCTGCCAGGGTTAAGGTTAGGTTAGGACATGCAGGTGGCTGGTGTGGCAGAGGACAGGAAGAAGTGGAAACGGATGATCTGCTGTGGCGCCCCCTAACAGGAGCAGCCGGAAGAAGAAAGTGACATCATACTCAAATGACCTCACCAGCAGTGGGACATCGTTAACATAGTTGCACACAGGATCTCTAAATAAATAAAGGGATGACAAAGACCTTCTTTAAGAAGCGTCTTGGTTTTAGTGCTGGCTTAGCTTCACTCTTGTTTTTCAGACTGGCGTTCAAAATCTGGCACTCAGTCAGACCTGCAGTCACACTGAGACACCAAACACACCAGCAATGACCAGGTGATCTGTCACTCCACTGCAGGGGTAGAGACTTTAGACTACGTATGAGAGAGAGAGAGAGAGAGAGAGAGGAGAGACACTATAATTTCTAGAGAGAAACAATTTAAAGAGTGATGAAGACAAAGGACAGAGTAAGCAGTAAATGAGTGGGTGAGCACTGGTAAAACTGGTAAGAGGAGTGGAAGAGAGGCAGAAACGAGGTTACCAGACAAATGAACGAAAGAAGAATCAGAATTATTATGAAGCTACAGCAACAGGAGAGGAGAGAAGGACAGAGTGGCGAGAGAGAAAGGGTGAGACTGAAAGAGACAGAAGAGAGACAGAGGACAGCGAGCGAGAGGTAAAGAGGGTGGCAAAGCCGTTTGAATTGAGAGGAGAGACAGACAGACAGACAGACAGACAGACAGAGTGGCGAGAGAGAAAGGTTGAGACTGAAAGACAGAAGAGAGACAGAGGACAGCGAGCGAGAGGTAAAGAGGGTGGCAAAGCCATTTGAATTGAGAGGAGAGACAGACAGACAGACAGACAGACAGAGGGGAGAGAGAAAAGAGACAGAGGAGACAGAGAGGATTCTTTGACGCTAGGCTGGCCAAGTGGAGAAGAGTTTGGCAAACCACGAATAACAAAATTACTTTCAAGACTGACACAGGTTGATATTATAACCCTCACAACACACACATACACACACTACACACTGGCCTGCAAGGTTGCATTGTGTATTTGCAAGCAAAGGCATAAAATAATAACAGAGTGAGAATATTTCAAAAATATTTAAGAGAACAGGACACAGGCCTTCATTCTGACTATGAAACACACACACACCAACACACACTCTGTCAGCGGTGGCTTGCTATGTGTCAGCTTAATGAGCGGAGGTGGTGTAGGAAGCGGTGGTTTGTCTCTGGTGTGTATTTGCTCTGGCTCAGTGCCTGTGTGACTACACAGCCACAACACACACAGTCTGTCACACCACCAAACAGCCAGTCAGCCAGCCTGTCAAACCCAAGCCACAACTCAACCCCGTCTGTCTGTCTGTCAGACAGCCATGCAGACCTGTCAGCCAGTCAGCTCATTAGCTGGCTGGACATACTGGTCATTCTCTTATTATGTACGTCAATCATTCTCACCGCCATTTTTGTGTGTGTTGTAAATCCGTCCGTAAGTCACTCTGTCCCTCAGAGAAATGATCTGTGAGTGAGTGAGTGAATGAGTGAGAGAGCGAGTGAGTGAATGAGTGAGAGAGAGCGAGTGAGTGAATGAGGGAGAGAGAGCGAGTGAGCGAGCGAGCAAGCGAGTGAGTGGTGCAGTGGCAGCTGACAGTGTTGGGTCTATCTTGTACTACTACTATGTAGCATTGAGCATGCATCAAGGCACTATGTAGTACTATGTAGTCTACCTGTGGAAGGTTAGTCTCAGTGTCCAACCTGTGCCATCACTGTGTTAGTAATGTGTTTATCCAGTATAAGTACTGCAGGAGTTGTGCTTTATCAGGGTGTCAGGGTTGTATACCGGCTCTGTGGTTGAACGTGTGTGTGTGTGTGTGTGTGTGTGTGTGTGTGTGTGTGTGTGTGCAGGCTGGACTTGTGGCTTGTGTCTTGTGTCTTGCTGCCTCTGCTTGTGGTCCATCTGTCTGATAACCAGTCAGCTGTATGTAACTCATGACAAAGACACACTGTCTATTAGTCTGTGTTTATGAATAGTATATTCCGTCTGTCTGTTTCTGTGTGTGTGTGTGTGTGTGTGTGTGTGTGTGTGTGTGTGTGTGTGTGTGTGTGTGTGTGTGTGTGAGAGAGAATGGGGGGGGGGCACCTTGTTAGATAAAACATTATCTAATTTGTGCTCTGGACTCAAGGCACACAGAACCATAAAGGAAGGAAAGTCACCTTATCAAAACTGGTATGTGTTTCCCACGCACGTGCTCACACACACGGGTACACACACACACGCACACACACACACACATGAAAATAAGCACAATTACATAAAGGCCGAACAAAGAGTGCTCGATTATGTGTTTTACAAAGTGTTTGTGATGTGTAGTTATGTGTTGATGTGTATTGTGTTGTGTGTCTCTTAATGGCAGCTGTCATTACCACCAACATTTACAGCAAGTTTCAGCAATTTGGGGCTCTTAGACAACTTACGGGTCCATTCATCCATTCATTCATTCATTCATGTATTTATTTAATTACTTTTTCGCCTGTGGGCAAAATGAATTGGGTTTTTTGATCCTGTTTGCGAGTCATCCTGCTATTAAAATATATTTAGGAACATTCAGGAACATCTATTTGTCATTTCATGTACTTGTGCACATGAAATGGAAGAAATATTGTTTCCTCCAGCCCACAGCAGTACAACACAAAGACAAAAACACATATCCAAACTACAACAACACATATATCCAATATATCCAAAAAAAAATTTTTTTTTCACTGTCCAAGAGAGCGAACATCAGCCAGGATGACTGCTGGTCTGCATGCCTCTGTGTCCTGTCAGACCGCCCTCGGTGTTTCATCTTCGGGCGCAGCTCTGGTCAGGGCCGTGGTCCCTCGGATCTGCCGGTCTGCATGGGCTAGCAGTTAGCTTAGCTTGTCCCGCTTCCGTGTCCTATCAGACCGCCCTCAGTGTTTCCTCTTCAGGCACGGCTCTAGGCAGGGCCGTGGTCCTTGGGCCCACTGGATGCAGCAGACCAGGCTCCCTCAGCTGATCCAATACCAGACACTTTGGACACAACCTCCCCTGCACTCCACACGATGACACCAAAAACACAGTCAAGGCTAGGCGAGGCCGCCGCCAGACTGCCCTTGGTGTTATCAGAACTGCCGGTCTGCATGGGCTGGCAGTTAGCTTAGCCTGCCCCGCTTCCACATCCTGTCAGACCGCCCTCGGTGTTTCCTCTTCGGGCGCAGCTCCCGGCAGGGCCCTGGTCCTTGGGCCCACAGGACACAGCAGACGAGGCTCTCCCAGCCGATCCAGCGCCAGCTCTCCCAGCTATCAAACGAAGATACAAACTTAGACGCAGTCATAGACAAAGACACTGCATGGACGGTACTGGGTGGGGCCGCCGCAAACGTAAATTTGCACCGCCATCTTCCCACACCGGTACTGGGTGGGGCCACTGCGAACATGAAATCACGCCAGCATCTTCCCACACCGGAAGTGGAAAGGAAGGAGTACTGTTTGGTAGGAGTGCATATTGAGTAATATGACAAGTTTATTGGTATTATTATAACATGTTTTACCATGTTATTGAATTTTAAATAATTATTTCGATAACCATGGGGTGGGTGTCATATCATCAGGCTACGAGAGCACATTATTGCCTCATCTGCCACTTGTCAAACCACATGGGTAAACATAGCCTATGCTAAGCTAGCATTTACCAGCGACTTCTTAATGCAACTTCAAAATAGATCAAAATCCACCCCATCCAGTTGAGAAATGCATGACAGCAGTCCTCAGAAGCAAACATAGTGAATATTGTTGTTGCATTGAGCATAGTTAAAGCCAATTATTTTACACCCCTATCTATTTATTTTTTTTTAATTTATTTCTGATTTCTCCCAATTTGGTGGCCAATCGATCCCTATTTTAATTCAAACACCCACCCTCGTACTGCATGCGTTCGCCAACTGCATCTCTCCGGCCGGCAGTCTCGAAGGAGACGCCTCGCCACTTTCGTGACAAGGCGACTCCAGGCCGAACCACTGCTTTTCCCGACACACCCAGAGACGCATTCACGTGACGAACACAAGCCGACTCCGCCCCCCCTCTCGAAGACAGCGTTGCCAATGATTGCTGCTTCATTGAGTCCGGCCATAGTCGGATCTGACTAGACCGGGGCGCGAACCCCGGTCCCCAGTTGGCAACTGCATCAACACTAAGCCGATGCTTAGACCGCTACACCACCGCGGATACACCCCTATCTATTTTTAATTGATGTGTAACAGGGTGTGAGCTGAAATCTCTTACTTGTTATGAGGTTTAGGTCACACTTTAGGGTCAGTTTTGATTTTGCAGCTCCACAAGTGTTGTTTTAATTGCAGCTGAGCTGATAATGAGCTGGCGGTGTGAAAGCACTATAAGAACGAGCGTCGGCTCCTGGATGACCACATCAGAAATAAGTGAGCGGTGATATTTGAGAGTAGATGGAGGACGGAAGATGTTTAGGTTACGTTTAAAAGGGCAGGCATTCTTCTCTGGAGCAGTTTAGCAGGAATGCAGCGGCAGCCACATGCTGCTTCATTTAGCCTCTGGCTGCTAATCTGCTCAACAAACCACTTCAGAGTCCCGTCGCCGTTGGAGTGGAATGTCCTGGTTGACCGACAGAGGAGTCAAACTGACCAGAGAGCTTCTGAGACCAACAGAAGTGATTCACAAGAGTAAATTCTAATGTGCGTCTATGTAAATCTACCTTGTACTTGAGTTTTACTATTCAACATCTCTTTATGACCTAATGTACTCCACAGGCACTCTTTGGAATGATATGATTACTATGTAGTAAATTACTACTACTACCTCATATTATAGTACTACTATGATATGATTACTGTATAGCAAATGTACTACTACTACTACATCATATTGTAGTACTACTTACTATATGATTACTATGTAGCAAATGGCCTACTACTACTACTACCTCATATGGTACTGCTATGATATGATTACTGTGTAGCAAATGTACTACTACTACATATTATAGTACTACTATGATATGATTACTGTGTAGCAAATGTACTACTACTACTACATATTATAGTACTACTATGATATGATTACTATGTAGCAAAAGTACTACTACTACCTCATATAATGAAAATGTAATCTAAGTTTTTCTGACACAGGATACAAGTCCTCTACATCAGACTCAACAAATCAAAACAAACAAACAAACACACAAAAAGAACCACAATAAAGTTATTAAAATCACAATAATCTCACCAATAATCACAAACTACTACTACTACTACCTCATATAGTAGTACTGTGTAACACTATGATGCCAGTTGGTGACATTTGAATTTATCTGTTAAGTCCTGACTCATGTATATGTAAAATATAAATATAAGTGTGCCGTGGGCTCTGTGATTTAGGTGGAGAGTTAACTCAGAAGACTTGGATTTTTAATCAGGATTTTTAGTCTTGATAAATTTAGTGACAAAATTACTGCACTGATATTCCTTATTCCGCTTACAACAAACATCTCATCATGAACGCCTTGACATTTCCCAATGACACTGGGATGAAATGAAACCAAGTCTTTCCAGATGACAAATCGCAGTATTGCATGTTAACAGTCATGGAAACAAAAAGTGAGCTGCAGAACAGTGCAGCTCTGGCCTGTCATGTGTTTTAAAACTACAAAATCCCGCTTGAATAAGGTAATAACACTGAACAGCACATTTGAGTCCTGCTCGCACCAGGAGAGAGGAGTGCTGGTTGTTGGTAGAGGATCGGGAGAGAGGATTGCTGGTTGTTGGGAGAGGACTAGGAGAGAGGATTGCTGGTTGTTGGGGGAGGACCAGGAGAGAAGAGTGCTGGTTGTTGGGAGAGGACCAGGAGAGAGGAGTGCTGGTTGTTGGGAGAGGACCAGGAGAGAGGAGTGCTGGTTGTTGGGAGAGGACTAGGAGAGAGGAGTGCTGGTTGTTGGGAGATGACCAGGAGAGAGGAGTGCTGGTTGTTGGGAGAGGACCAGAAGAGAGGAGTGCTGGTTGTTGGGAGAGGATCGGGAGAGAGGATTGCTGGTTGTTGGGAGAGGACTAGGAGAGAGGATTGCTGGTTGTTGGGGGAGGACCAGGAGAGAAGAGTGCTGGTTGTTGGGAGAGGACCAGGAGAGAGGAGTGCTGGTTGTTGGGAGAGGACCAGGAGAGAGGAGTGCTGGTTGTTGGGAGAGGACTAGGAGAGAGGAGTGCTGGTTGTTGGGAGATGACCAGGAGAGAGGAGTGCTGGTTGTTGGGAGAGGACCAGAAGAGAGGAGTGCTGGTTGTTGGGAGAGGACTAGGAGAGAGGAGTGCTGGTTGTTGGGAGAGGACCAGGAGAGAGGAGTGCTGGTTGTTGGGAGAGGACCAGGAGAGAGGAGTGCTGGTTGTTGGGAGAGGACCAGGAGAGGGGAGTGCTGGTTGTTGGAAGAGGGCCAGGAGAGAGGAGTGCTGGTTGTTGGGAGAGGACCAGGAGAGGGGAGTGCTGGTTGTTGGGAGAGGAACAGATGTGTTGGTGGTTTAACTGCGTTGCAGAATGTGTCCGTCGAAGTCAAGCATGCTGGTTTGGTTGCAGTGTAAACTCCTCCAGTGTCCAGCTGGAACAGATGGGCTGAAGAATGAGGAAGAGGAGAAGGGGGAGGAAGAGATGTTGGAGGGGGAGAGAGGTTTGGAATTTTAATGCCCCTTTTTTACTGTGAGATTGATGGCTCTCTCTCTCTCGCTCTCTCGCTCTCGCCTCTTCACCCTCTCTTCCCTGAGGACCTGTGGAATGTCTCTCTCTTCTTACCAGCCTTACCCCTACTCTCTCTCTCTCTCTCTCTCTCTCTCTCTCGCTCCCCCACCCCTTTGTCTTTTTCACTCTGTTTCAGTTGTTCCTCTCTCTCTCTCCTCTCCAGTGCCTCATTCTCCCTCAGTGACCATTTGTCTTGGAGTAGGGGGCCCCTGTCTGGAAAGTGTGTGTGTGCGCGTGCGTGTGCTGTCTGGGTTTTTTGTTTTTTTTGGGAGATGAACTGGGCAGATGTTGTCTGGACAACAATACCCCCCTCCCCCCCCCACACACACACTCCGAGTCTCTTTACTCACAATTTAAAGCAACAATCCTGCATCTCCTGGTTATTTTGTAACTGTGTGTGTCCTGTTAACCGTGTGTAGGCGTTGGTGAGGTGGGTGTTGTCTGAGCTCCATTCCGAGTGAATGAGAGTCAGCAGGGCCGTTGTGTCAGAAACAAAAGATAAAACCTGGTTGAACCCGAGTTGCACTTACTGATGTAGTACTATGTGTTGGTAAAGGTCTTCTACCAGCTTCTTCTGTCATATCTGCTGGTGAGACACAACCCCTTCACTACTTCTAACTCAACACTACCTGCCTTCTTCCTCATCTGGCTGCTGTGATGAAGATGAAAACACTGTTGTGGATCCTGCTGTAGTCTGGCTCTGTTTCAGGTTGTAACCATCAGCTGAATGATTCAAATGAAACAAGTCGGTGTAGATTTAAATGTAAATCCCTGTGTTACCTCCGGCTTGGTCGGGCGTCCCTACAGACACAATTGGCCATGTCTGCAGGTGGGAAGCCGGATGTGGATATGTGTCCTGGTCGCTGCACTAGTGCCTCCTCTGGTCAGTCAGGGCACCTGTTCAGGGGGAAGGGGGAACTGGGGGCTATGTCCCCCTGGCGAAACTCCTCTGTCAGGTGAAAAGACGCAGCTGGCGACTCCACATGTGTGGGAGGAGGCATGTGGTAGTCTGCAGCCCTCCCTGGATCAGCAGAGGGGGTGGAGCAGAGACCGGGACGGCTCGGAAGAGTGGGGTAATTGGCCAAATACAACTCGGGTGAAAAGGGGGGGAAATCCCCCACCCAAAAAATACAGCAAATCTGACTTTAATTGGACATGAATTTTGATATTCCTTAAATATATAACAATATTATTGTATATATATATGTGTGTGTGTGTGTGTGTGTGTGTATGGTGTGTATGTGTATGTATATATATACATGTATGTATGTGTGTGTGTATATATACACACACACACACATATATATATCTATAACAGCCAGCGTTCTATAAGATAAACAGAACTGAGGAGATTTGTATATAGTTGATAATTTTATCAATCATTATGTTAAAATCAAGTGCCTCCACTACTCACAAACACACACACACACACACACACACACACACACACACACACACACACACACACACACACACACACACACACACACACACACACACACAGTCTGTCATTGAGGCCAGCAGTGCAGGTCAACTCTCTTGTCTATGGCTCTTTATGCTGTCAAGACCAGCCCAGCTGATGGCACTCATGGACTACGTGTGTGTGTGCGTTACAAAGACATGCAAAGAGCTTATATCCAATGTCTCATATCCATTTACCGTTAAATTGTATCTCTAATGTCCTCAATCAGAGCCAACTTGCAGGGGTTTTATGTGGCTGGTTCACGGGGGTTAAATTGGGGTTTGTAATGTGGCAGGGCCTGATTGAGCAGGGCTGGCATGGATGTGCACGCTTGACGGCAGCAGTGGCGGTGGTGTTTAGCGCTGCTTTATAAATAGCATAAGAACTTTTAGAGTTGAGTATTTTTGACGAAACAAAATTGTAAGTCACAATTCCATTCTCTATTTCATAATTCATAAAGTTTATTTTTATTTATTTTTTAGGGGGGGTTCCCCCTTTTCTCCCCAGTTGTACGTCACCATTTACTCCATTCTTTCAAGTCATCCCGGTTGCTGCTCCACCCCCTCTGCCGATCTGGCGAGGGCTGCAGACTACCACATGCCTCCTCCGTTACATGTGGAGTCGCCGGCTGCTTCTTTTCACCTGACAGTGAGGAGTTTTGCCAGGGGGACGTAGCGCATGGGAGGATCACACTATTCCCCCCAGTCCCCCCCCTCCCCCGAACAGGCACCCTGACTGACCAGAGGAGGCGTTAGTGCGGCGACCAGGACACATACCCACATTCGGCTTCCCACCCAAAGACACGGTTAATTGTGTCTGTAGGGATGCCCAACCAAGCCAAAGGTAACACGGGGATTCGAACCGGCAATCCTCGTGTTGGTTGGCAACGGAATAGACCGCCATGCTACCTGGACACCCTATAAAGTTGTATTTTTGAGAATGCTCACGTTATCCGACCAAGGTAAATTACAGTAGCCCATCTGTCAGTTCTTTGAAAGATTGTACTCCCAATGCTGCAAGTTTGACTCTTGACTTCACGTTGAGTGAAGTGTGTCAGTATTTTTGTTAGTGAACAGTTAGACCATCGCAACCCTGAATTCTAAATAACACAGTACAAAATACCAAAAACAATACACTACATAACAATTGCCTTTTCCTCAGACGATTACAGTGTTCTCACCCACTAATAATGTTTACCGCTATTACAACCACAACTGTATTCACCCTGTATCTACAATGTTACACAAAAAATATTGTATAAAACCTTTTTTTTTTCCCCATGTACATTTAGAGACAATATGCTTCACCTACTGGAAAGGTGGTTAAATTGATCCTACAGATGGCCACATATGCTAATGCTAGTTACTAGGTCACAACTGAGATGTACTCTTAGTTTATCAGATCCAAAATAGACTGATATGTTGAACCCTGTATGATAAGACTCCGTATTCTACATGCTAAATGGTCTGCAGCATATTTTGCTGAGTTCCAGGACTCAAGAGGAGGGCCAACTATTTTGATGAACATAAGAGCTGATGCATTTTCAATCCTGAGATGTTTTTGCAATGCTATGACGTTACTTATTTCTGAGTAACCTTTTTCACACTCTGCACTGCTAACAGCAACTGCTTCCACTGCATGTTTTAGTCTCATTGGGGCTCCATGCACTGGCATGTTTGGATTTTCCTTGAAATCCCTGTAGCTTTGTTTGACTCCAGAGAACCCTGTCTTTAACTGACTGCAAAGTTCGCCAACCTCCCCTTCACCATACAGTAATGGTAGTGGGCTTGGCTGTGTGCTTTGATCCAACACATTCACTTTGTGGAGAAGTGATTCTTCCTCATTTGTGACCATCTTACTTGTCATGCTTGTGCATAATGCATCATAAAACTTGCCAAGATCAATACCCTTTTGTCTGTTGTCCTTCTGTAAAGGCACATCATTAAAGGAACCCATCTGAATAGCCTCACATGAAGCTTTGTAGTATGGACCACTATCTGGATTATCTCTCATGGCAGAGAATACATCTATCTGCCTTTGTATCATATTGATTGACTGTGAGACTCAGATGTCTCTGGACTGCAGAGATTCAGAAAAGTCTTTAAGCTCCTCAAGACCATCCATCATAAGAACCAAGTTTTTCCACAAAAGCAACTCTGCTCAACTTTGCTGCTAGACCTTCATTCATGCATCTTCACTTGAATTTCTTTCTACATCTTCACTTGCAGTGACGAGGTGCTTCTTGTACTGTGCACTATACATTGTCCAAACAGTATTCACTGATCTATAGGATGAAACAACCCCCTTTATCCCCAAAGACACATCCAGGCCATCTCAAGTGGACAGCTACTTCAGAGGCTGCAACAGCAAACGCCCCCAACTTTTCTAAAAAATAAAAATAAAAAAAAACTAGTACAGAAAGCTCCAACCTGTATGTAAGGCAATGCCAGCCTATGAGATTTGGAAATTTACGTTTCAGCTTTTGAGTACACCCCCGCCTTTTTGCCTAACATTACAGAGGCACCATCTGAACAGAATCCAACTAGACAGTCTTTAAGAAAGAGGTCATCAAGGCCCTATCTCAACAGACGGTTCAGCAGTCCATCAGTAATTCCTACTGCGGTGGTATTCTTGAACTCAGTATAATCTAAGGAAAAGGTCAATGGTTCTGAGCCTTTAACTGATGTTCTGAGTTACACAATAAGGCAGGCGAGGTGCTTTCATCTACAATAACAGTGACCTTGGGTCAAGTACATCTAATACCAGTAATGCCTGCCTCATTTCTGTCGGTATGAAATGTACGATTTCTGTACATGAGACATTTGTGTGAAGTACTTGACCCACATTTACAACCATTTGACATCTAGTTCTGTTAGTCCAGGATGGTCAATATATGGTCTATTATTTTTAGTGGCGTAATATGCTGTTCTGAAGACATGCTGAGTTGAGGCTAAAAGCCCTTCTTGTGTTTTGTGAAAGCTTGACTCCAAAGCTTTTTCATCCTGTTCTTTTAACTATTTCTTCTGCTAGTTTATGGCTCCGTGAGATGCTGTCTTCTTCTATTTTCTTCCTCAGCGATTTCATTTAATTCTCCCTGCTGTTGCCATATGGGCTGGCTCTATACACTTCTGCCCCTCACTAGAGAATGGCTGTCTTAGTTTTGTTGTTGCTGGGGTTTTTTTTTTATCCCCCCCTTTTCTTTTATTTTTTTTTTCTTCTTTCTTTCTTTCTCCCAATTGTTCTTAGCCAATTACTCCACTTTTCCAAGCTGTCCTGGTCTCTGCGCCACCCCGATCCGGGGAGGGCTGCAGACTACCACGTGCCTCCTCCGATACATGTGGAGTCGCCAGCCGCTTCCTTTCACCTGACAGTGAGGAGTTTCACCAGGGGGACGTAGCGTGTGAGAGGATCACGCTATCCCCCCCAGAACAGGCACCCTGACCAACCAGAGACGGCCAATTGTGTCTGTAGGAACGCCCAACCAAGCCAGAGGTAACACAGGGATTCAAACCGTCAATCCCTGTGTTGGGTAGGCAACGGAATAGACCGCTGCGCTACCCGGATGCCCTAATGGAGAGGTTTTTTTTTTTTTTAAATATTCAAATTGAGCATCACTCCAACAGTCTGGTATAGACCGACTGCTCGGTCCTTCTCCGTTCTGCCCTGACCGGCTTTTGAATGGATAGCTGTATCGTCACGGTAACGCTAGCGTTCTAGTTTTCTTGTATGCGTATGCCAAGGGTTATACATCAGTAAACATTTTGATTAATGTCCAAATGTTACGGTTAATACGAATACCGCTAATGTTGGTAAGAGCTCATTTTATGTCATTTTCTGCCACGTAGCTCTTACGGTGTTTCATGAAGAAAAGGTGGAACAGATGGGAAAGTACATTTGTGTTCAAAATAAGGTTGATGACTGAATTTCAGTAAAGGCTTCTGGAAACATCAGTACACTTCACCATTGTCTGGCTGGGGTTCGCTACAATGACTGTCTCCTGCTTGGTTGTCTCAAAAAGGGGGCTCAAGCAAAGGAATACATTGAAGTGAAGGGGAAGTACTGCAGAGCTGGGACATGGCAGAAATGGGGTCAAACATGGTGAACTAGATCAGCATAACCATGGTAGAGTGAACCCTGGTCAAATTATCTTGGGTTGCAGTCACCAAAACAAGATAAGTTACATTATTCCTTAAAGACTTTTTACCGCCCATTGCTTTCTTTGGATATTACTTCACCTTACCTTTGAAAGAAATCAGTAAATTTTCTCCTCTTAACTCCACCCTGTCTTACCTCCATGATCCTGTACAATTCTGACCACAAAAAAGGAGAGGAAAAAAATAATTGTCTATACTGCCTGAGTGAGATACCATGTACTGGCCTCCAGCCTAACTCGATAAATCGGATGTTTCATATCAATTTACACTCACAAAACCGAGCCTAGCAAAAGTGGCCCTGGCTGCACAGACTGCAAGAGTAACTTAAATGGTAAATGGACTGCATTATATATATAACACTTTTCTAGTCTACCAACCACACAAAGCACTTTTTTACAAGGTATACCTCTTTGCTTTCATCCAGTCAAACCCCCATTCATACACTGATGAAGCCACTGAAACTCACCCACAGGTGGATCAGTGTAAAGTTCTGTGGAATTTATTTGTAGAAATCAGTTAAATGATTATTTCGAACAGACCACTGGCTATTGCATATTTTGCATGAAATTCAGCGTATGAATATCAGTTTTGTTGTTAACCAATGAACCTCCATTTACAGGGGCGCCCCAGTGGCTCACCTGCTAAAGCACGTACCACATAAGGCTGAGTTCTTACCACAGCAGCCTGGGTTCGAATCCAGCCCGGGCCCTTTGCTGCATGTCATCCACTCTCCCCCTGCGTTTCCTGTCTCTCTTGACTATCACTATCTTGTAAAGGCAGAAAAGTGCCAAAAAAAGAGAAGTCCCCATTTACAGGGGAGATTACCTTGCTAGATAACAGGGGAGATAACTTAGGGAATGAAGTCATTTAAACTTGAAAAACATGAATTGTTATTTATTTGAATGGCCAGCATGTAATTTAAGCAGAGTAAAAAAAGAAAAAAAGGATAAATAAATTGTTGATGGAAGATGTGCTGGTGCACAACTCCGCCTGATGACATTTGAGTGCTGAGCCCCGGACAACACCGGTCCAATTCACCCCTGCTGGTTCACACTGAGGTCAAACCTGCGATCGTTCAGCTACAGAGCGCTCTCACCCATCCCTACGCCTGTTTTTCTGTCTTTTATGAAGAAAAACACTGAATTTCATTCTATCCTTTTTATGCTCCTGGCCTATCCATTTCATCCATTCTGTAACCATGTTCAGATGCTGGGTTCATAGTAGTGTTGTGGCTGGCTTGTGCACAGTGTTTTGCCTGTGGTTATAAATAGTGTGTGTGTGTGTGTGTGTGTGTGTGTGTGTGTGTGTGCGCAGGGGTGAGAGCCCATTTTGGGACCCAGCTGGCAGTATGCCAACACTGAAAAGGGGAGCGCAGAGGAGGAGGTTTAGAGAGTGAATGTGAACGAGCGATGCCTTACTCAGCTAGATGTGTCATGTTCATAGTATTTTTTATTTTTGTGTTTTCACCATATTTCAGTAATTTGGCAGCTTAATACCACAGTTTATATACCTGGTTTTACCAAAGTAGCCATGTAGAGGTTGTCTTTCTGCTAGTAAATGAAATGGAGGGAGAGAGGGAGATAAACAGAGAGACGTTGTGAAATGCTGACACTCATGTATGGTCGTCCACTAACAGAGAACAGTTACTAAACATGCAAATATCAGCCGTGATCGATATGAGAGACTGCTGAGCTTTGACTCCAAACTCCAAAAATACAAAATGAAAAAAGCAAGAGAGTCAGAATGGAGTGTAAACTGCTAAAGTACTTGTGTGTCGACTACACAGCTATGTTGGATACTGGATTCTGATTGGTCAATAAAACCATTCTGGGGTATTATTTCTGAATAGCAGACTTGTCGATCTGTGGCCTCACCCTCCCTTTTCCGTTACAGATGAATGTGTTAGGCCCAGTAGTATGCGAGATTAGCTGCGGACGGGCAGACACACACGCGCGCACACACACACACACACACGCACACGCAAGCAACCAAACACATAATCCCCTTCAGGCTGCTGCCTGGCAGAGATAAGTATATGCTGTTGTAAGATGTGAAAGTTTTTGCATTTTTTTCTAATTAATTTTAGAATCCTCATTGGTAAGAAAACTGCTGAAATCTATTATTCCTGCCCCACCTCCCCACCACTACTATTCTCTGTTAGTCTCTGCCTCATATTCTGTCACTTGGTATTGTCCATGTGGTTTCATTTGAGGTAGGATTTCACAGAAACTCCATCGACAGAGATGCCTCTGCCCTCTATCACCTTTAACCTGCTCAAACAAATCCATCTCTAGATAAAAGTTTTCAAGTGTTTCTGATAGGGATGTGAACGTGTACTAAAATCTGTACACGTTTACACGGTGCAATGTTTGCCGTTTAAACGTGTACACGTTTCAGGATTTCTGTGAATTTTGAAAGTATGTCAGTGCTATCCTGCTAGAGGTCTCTGTAGCCTTATTATTCCATAGATTCACCGCTGTTAAGGTCACCGATGTCGTATGACACAACTAGGCTACACCATTTACAAAAGATCGAATATCTCTGGATGAGTATGCGTTAGAAACTTGCTGTTTTTTTGTTGTTTTTTTTTTTTGGGGGGGGGGGAGCTTACCGCTTCCGCGAAGCCCTTCGGTGCGATTAGATTCCGCTGAGCTTTCTAATCCAACCTTGAACTTCAGTGTCTTTGTAGGCTACAACAAATCCATAATGATATATGTCTTTTGTGGTTGTTCATCCTTCTCGATGTAGTCTGCCATGTGGCTCTCTTCCCTGTTCTGTGTGGCTAGTACACACGACTGCATTTCCCATCCCTCCTGGATAAAATGACAGGTCCCAGTCATATACGACATCGTGTTCAGGGAGGTCCAGCAGTCGGTCGTTAGTGCTACACGAGGCGTGTGCAGTAGCTGGCACTTGATTTTAGATCCACAATCCTGGTACATCTTTCCCACCCTGGTGGTGATGGTCTTCCTAGAGGGCATAGAGCAACCTGGCTCAAGGTACTCCACTAGCCTCTTAAACCCCACATCTTTGACGATGGACAAGGGCTGCATGTCGAGGGCACCCATTTCGACTATGAAGTTGGTTATCTTTTCGCCCCGCGCCTTGTCACAGCAACCTTGCGAAAGCTAGCATCGTCTGTTGTTGTCCTGTTGTCCGTAACTTCTCACTCGGGTGTTTTAGTCTGATGTGGTTGACCATGGACCCGGTACTCCCGTTGTAAGCCAGCTCTGTCTGACAAATGCTGCATTTTACTTTATTTCCTTCTCCGTTCTTTTCAAAAAACTCCCACATGGGGCTTCTCAGATTTTTACTAGCCGCCATCCCATGCTTCAATCACGCTCACACTTGTCACACAGCAAAGAATGATGACGTTATCACACATTATATATATATATATATATATAAAAAAAACTTTACGTTTATCGGTTAGGGATTTTTATTAAACGCTTATGGTTTCATTTCCGTGTAAACTGCCCCATAGAGAGCATCCTGACCAGCTGCATCTCACTGTGGTACGGCAACTGCACCTCAGTAGACCAGAAAGCTCTGCAGTGGGTCGTCAAGGCAGCCCAGCATATCACCGGTACCCAGCTCCCAGCCATAAAAGACATTTATCACAAACACTGCCTTGGAAGGGGTCTGAGCATCAGCGGAGACCCCACCCACCCACCCCAACCATGGACTGTTCTCCCCCCTGCGCTCTGGGAGGCGCTACAGGAGCCTCAGAGCCCGCACTACCAGGCTCAAAAACAGCTTCTTTCCCCAAGCTGTTGCCCACCTGAACCTGGCTACCCACTGAATGTCTGTAGATATTTTTAAATATTTTGTACTCCAGCTCTTTTTAACTTATTTTTAGCTTTTGGTCTTCATGTGTGTATATCTTATACTGTGTTTGTCTGGGTCTGTCTTGCACTGTTTGGTGAAGCCACAGCCCTCATTTCATTTTTAACATGTGCCTGCACATTGTTTTAATGACAATAAAATTGAATTGAATTGAATTGAATTAAACGTGTACACTGACACACCCCTAGTTTCTGATGTGTCCGCTTGCTTATATGGTTAGCTAACAACATGATTCAGACAAGCTAACTTTAGCTCTAGTGTCTATTTTACATTGTCAATGTTAAGCGTCCAGTCAGAACAAGATGTAAATAATAGGTAATATTAGATATGCGGTTGAACATATGCAGTCAATACTAGACCTACTTCCAATTCCAAACATAACACGATGAGCCCAGATCATTCTGCTCACAGCAGTCACACAACATTTGTGATTCACATCGATGACACTGTGTGCATCGTTCCTGGTTCGTCTAACCAGACGCTAACCTAAAATGAACCGCTACAAAAGTATATTGAGATGTTTGCAGATCTGCTCTTTGCTTGAATACGCCAGAGACATTTGTTTGCATATGAGTCAGGATTATAGCTTTAAGGGGACATTTTCACGAGTACAATTTTTACTGCCTTTATTGCAGTCGGCCAGATCATGCTCAGCAGAAAGTGGAGATGATTTGGTGATGGATTTTCTTTAGTGCTGCACATAGTTGTGACTTGTGATATCTCACAGTCTTACAGGAAAAACAGACTCGCCTTGGTAGTTGTCCGCTTACCCACCATGTCACCACAATGACAAACACCACAGGGGAAACGCTGTTTTTATTCAAGGAAATGTGAAGTTTTAACAAATACTTCACCCAGTCACACCAAAGGGTGACTCTGAAGACCATGCAGGAGCATCATGGCGTGACACCACAACATCCCATACAAGACAGAATGTTAGGGCTGAAGGATGTCTAGAAACAAGGTGGCATTATTGCTGAAAGTCTGTTTACACTGCATATGAACATTTCCCAACAGGAATCGGCTCTATGCATAACTGTAGTCCACTGACTTCCGGTTTCTACTGCAGCGGTCATACCAATTTCCTGTTTGTTGGCGTGTGCTATTGACAATGGCATATTTTTCGCAATGCCTGCAAGATTACCATGGATAAATGTCAACGACATGCACAGAACTGTTGACAAACTTTCACCTGCACCTACCAGCAAACGGGTGAAAACTTTCAAGTTGTGCATATCAAGTTACGTCCACAATTATGAGGATGAGCGGACGGACGGGGGGGAATAAGGAACACTTTATTTGTCATTTCACCTCATGTACTAGCGCACATGAAGTGAAACGAAATGCCGTCTCCCCCAGCCCACAGCAGTACAGCATACAGACAAAAACACATTCAAGAACTGTAAGAATACACATATTCAAACTAACACATATATCCAAACCAAACAACAACAAAAAAAATCACTGTCCAAGGCAACAAACGCCAGCCAGGATGACTCTTGGAACCGCCAGTCTGCATGGGCTAGCAGTTAGCCTAGCCTGCCCCGATTACACGTCCTGTCAGACCGCCCTTTGTGTTTCCTCCTCGGGTGCGGCTCCAGACAGGGGCCATGGTCCCTGTGGCAACCGGACGAAGTAGACCAAGCCCTCCCAGCCGATCCAGCGCCAGCTCTCCCAGCAAGACACCCTCGACACACCTCCCCGCACTCCACACGACATCAAAAACACCAGTCAACGCCAGGTCAGACTGCCGTCAGTGTTATCAGAACTGCTGGTCTGCATGGGCTAGCAGTTAGCTTAGCCTTCCCACTTCCACCTCCTGTCAGACCGCCCTTGGTGTTACCTCCTCGGGTGCAGCGAGGCCGCGGCCCCTGGGCCCTCAGCGCAGCAGACCAAGCTCTCACAGCCAACAAACGAAGACAAAAATTTAGATGCAGACGTGGACAAAGACACTGCACCGACGGTACTGGGTGAAGCTGCCACAAACGTGAATTCCCGCCACCATCTCCCCACACCAGACAGATGGAATTGTGGACGTAACTTGATATGTACAACTTGAAACTTTTCACCCGTTTGCTGGTAGGTGCAGGTGAAAGTTTGTCGACAATTGTGTGCATGTGGTTGACATTTATCCATGGTAAGTCTTGCAGACATCACGAAAAATACGGCCGGACGTCAGGAGTGCCCTACTTAGCTTGCTGCCACCGCAACCCGACCCCAGAAAAGCGGCTGGAGATGAGATGAGATCACGAAAAATATACCATTGTCAATAGCGCACACCAACAAACAGGAAACTGGTATGACCGCTGCCGTAAAAACCGGAAGTCAGTGGACTACAGTTATGCACAGAGCCGATTAGCAGAGTTGAGTTTATCTTTTTTATCTCCACACATATCACATGCCTGTGTGTGTGCATGCAGAAACATACTTGAGAAACTGGGAAAATGTCAACAATTGACAAGAGAACTTATACACACACACACACACACCTGGCTGGCCTGCTAAAGTTTATCACTATAAAGGAAAATCGCACAACAGCAGTAGATGTATTATGCATAATGGTTTCTCTGTCAGTCAACACAAAACTATTTTAAGCACTTCCATAGCCTGCAGATGTCGGTATGTGTGTGTGTGTGTGTGTGTGCAGAAAGAGAGAGTGTGTGTGTCTCCCTGATTGATTCCCATGGCTTTGCATCTCATATGTTGCCCTATGAGCTTATAACATGTGCGTACACACACACACACACACACACACACACACACACATATTTAAGCTTCCCAGATGCCCGTCTGCAACTTTCTCATGCAAAATCATGGCAGAAGATCATTATTAGGACTCTTTGTCCTCTCCAGACGCCAAGGTCACGGGGGTCACACAAACGCACAATCACGTATTTGCATATGTGGTCCTTTTCATATCATTAACAGCCTTTGTCCTCTTCACATGCGGGAGGTTGAAGGTCACCTCTGTTCACACACACACACACACACGAGTCCACACTGCCACTACGCAAACACACACACACACACACACACACTCTCTTAGAAAGACGTGCACATGCTCACACTGCTTCACTCCACCATCTACATATCATTAGCAGCCTTTGTCGTCCTCTGGTGTGAGGGGTCATGGTTCACAGATCTCCCTCTCTCTCTCTCACACACACACACACACACACACGGACAGATGCTATAGACATGCTAATGTGTGTGTGTGTGTGTGTGTGTGTGTGTGTGTGCGTGCGCGCGCGCATGCAATGTGTTTACGGGTGTGGGCTGGCTCTTGTTGTGGTGGGGGAATGTGTTTGTTGAGGGGGTCAGAGTTGGACTTTGCTGGACTTAAATCTGTATTGAGACACCAGCTGACGTTATCTGAAGATGTTCTGCTGTCGACCGTCTGTGGGCGAATCCCCCCGAATGGCTGTGATGTGCTTACAAAGTTGTATGTTGCAGTTAAATGTGTAAGTCATCAGCTCACATATAAATGCGTTGATTGTTCGAGTGACCTGTTACTTTTTTATTCTTGTATTTGTATTTGTATTTTTTTGGCTTTTCCCCCCAATTATACTTGGCCAATCACCCCACTCTTCCAAGCCATCCTGGTCTCTGCTCCACCCCCTCTGCTTATCCGGGGAGGGCTGCAGACTACCACATGCCTCCTCCGATACATGCGGAGTCACCAGCCGCTTCTTTTCACCTGACAGTGAGGAGTTTCACCAGGGGGACGTAGCACATGGATGGATCACGCTATCCCCCCCAGTTCCCCCTCTACCCCGAACAGATGCCCCAACTGACCAGAGGAGGCGCTAGTGCAGCGACCAGGACACATACCCACATCCGACTTCCCACCCGCAGACAGCCAATTGTGTCTGGAGGGACACCCGACCAAGCCGGACGTAACACGGGGATTCGAACTGGCGATCCCCGTTGGCAGGCAATGGAATAGACCGCTATGCTACCCGAACACCCATTCTTTTAGTTTTTATCGTGATAAAGGCTGAACATTGTACAAGTCCAGGAATGCAGAGATCCCTTGTGGTTTTCATGGGAAGTGGGAACCCAAAAATCAGTTTGTTGTTTCACTGTAGTAAGAAAGAAGTGAAGCGTTTCTCTCAGTACAACTGTTGATATAACCCCATACTGTATTGGCTCTGCTGTTGTGTGGACAAGAGTAGAGGACTGTGGTTGTACTGGGCAGCTCCCAGTGTCCCACCGTAAAGGACTATCATGAACAGGGATAGGTGTGGGAATTTGAGAAACTCACGATACGATACTATCACGATATGCTGCGCACAATAACGATGGTATCACGATACAGCGATTCCGCACTACTCAATATATTGCAGGACAGTCATCTACGATACGTCACGATATTTGTGTAACTGTAGAAGAAAAAATACCCCTAAAAAGGGCAAAAAGCAGTGATTATGTATTTAATTACTGCTTTGTGATGTCAGTTTCACAGAATTTGACAACTAAGATGAAACGATGTCCAACAAAGTACACAGAGTCTTAGCTTGGTGCCTCTTTAACCAACACACACTTACTGCAACTTGTCTGCATGTGCCATCGTTCCAATGTAAAATACAATCCCCGGCAATGTGATTCCTTCTTTTGGTTCTTTAAACTTCTGTACATGTTACTATTGTCTGAGTTTGACTTTTATCACTACAGTTGGAAAAAAATGATCACGGAAAAAAAAGTTTGAAGAATTATATCGATATTTGGCACGATATTTGGTCTTGATAACATACTGCAAGAGGAAGAAGTTTTACAATATATCCCACTATTGATATTTTGTCCCACCCCTAAACATGAAGGAAACTTTATGAATGTTTATGACTGTTGTCATTAAGTGTCATTCGGTCAGTTATGTCATTTTTAATGCAAAGTTGACATTGTTTGAGATGTCTGTTTTTGAGCTACCGATCCACGGAATATATAAAATCGAGAGGCTCAGTCCTACTTGGGTGTCTCAAACAGTGTATCTTTGCATTAGAAATGCTCATAGCGGTTGGTTTTCTCATCTGTTATTCAGGCTTGTTGTATAATGTTGAGGACTGACTAGTAGGAAAGAGTGTAACTGACAACACATAGATGAAGCCTTCAGGTGACAACACGTAGATGAAGCCTTCAGCTGACAACACGTAGCTGAAGCCTTCAGGTGACAACACGTAGATGAAGCCTTCAGGTGACAACACGTAGCTGAAGCCTTCAGGTGACAACACGTAGCTGAAGCCTTCAGGTGACAACACGTAGCTGAAGCCTTCAGGTGACAACACGTAGATGAAGCCTTCAGCTGACAACACGTAGATGAAGCCTTCAGGTGACAACACGTAGATGAAGCCTTCAGGTGACAACACGTAGATGAAGCCTTCAGGTGACAACACGTAGATGAAGCCTTCAGCTGACAACACGTAGATGAAGCCTTCAGCTGACAACACGTAGCTGAAGCCTTCAGGTGACAACACGTAGCTGAAGCCTTCAGCTGACAACACGTAGCTGAAGCCTTCAGCTGACAACACGTAGCTGAAGCCTTCAGGTGACAACACATAGCTGAAGCCTTCAGGTGACAACACGTAGATGAAGCCTTCAGCTGACAACACGTAGATGAAGCCTTCAGGTGACAACACGTAGCTGAAGCCTTCAGGTGACAACACGTAGCTGAAGCCTTCAGCTGACAACACGTAGCTGAAGCCTTCAGCTGACAACACGTAGCTGAAGCCTTCAGCTGACAACACGTAGATGAAGCCTTCAGGTGACAACACGTAGCTGAAGCCTTCAGCTGACAACACGTAGCTGAAGCCTTCAGGTGACAACACGTAGCTGAAGCCTTCAGGTGACAACACGTAGCTGAAGCCTTCAGCTGACAACACGTAGATGAAGCCTTCAGCTGACAACACGTAGATGAAGCCTTCAGGTGACAACACGTAGCTGAAGCCTTCAGCTGACAACACGTAGATGAAGCCTTCAGCTGACAACACGAAGATGAAGCCTTCAGGTGACAACACGTAGATGAAGCCTTCAGCTGACAACACGTAGATGAAGCCTTCAGGTGACAACACGTAGATGAAGCCTTCAGCTGACAACACGTAGATGAAGCCTTCAGGTGACAACACGTAGCTGAAGCCTTCAGGTGACAACACGTAGCTGAAGCCTTCAGCTGACAACACGTAGATGAAGCCTTCAGCTGACAACACGTAGCTGAACCCTTAGCTGACAACACGTAGCTGAAGCCTTCAGGTGACAACACGTAGATGAAGCCTTCAGCTGACAACACGTAGCTGAAGCCTTCAGGTGATAACACGTAGATGAAGCCTTCAGGTGACAACACGTAGCTGAAGCCTTCAGGTGACAACACGTAGCTGAAGCCTTCAGGTGACAACACGTAGCTGAAGCCTTCAGGTGACAACACGTAGCTGAAGCCTTCAGGTGACAACACGTAGCTGAAGCCTTCAGCTGACAACACGTAGCTGAAGCCTTCAGGTGACAACACGTAGCTGAAGCCTTCAGGTGACAACACGTAGCTGAAGCCTTCAGGTGATAACACGTAGATGAAGCCTTCAGCTGACAACACGTAGCTGAAGCCTTCAGGTGATAACACGTAGATGAAGCCTTCAGCTGACAACACGTAGCTGAAGCCTTCAGGTGACAACACGTAGCTGAAGCCTTCAGGTGACAACACGTAGCTGAAGCCTTCAGGTGACAACACGTAGCTGAAGCCTTCAGGTGATAACACGTAGATGAAGCCTTCAGCTGACAACACGTAGCTGAAGCCTTCAGGTGATAACACGTAGATGAAGCCTTCAGCTGACAACACGTAGCTGAAGCCTTCAGGTGACAACACGTAGCTGAAGCCTTCAGGTGACAACACGTAGCTGAAGCCTTCAGCTGACAACACGTAGCTGAAGCCTTCAGCTGACAACACGTAGCTGAAGCCTTCAGCTGACAACACGTAGCTGAAGCCTTCAGGTGACAACACGTAGATGAAGCCTTCAGCTGACAACACGTAGCTGAAGCCTTCAGGTGATAACACGTAGATGAAGCCTTCAGGTGACAACACGTAGCTGAAGCCTTCAGCTGACAACACGTAGCTGAAGCCTTCAGGTGACAACACGTAGCTGAAGCCTTCAGGTGACAACACGTAGCTGAAGCCTTCAGGTGATAACACGTAGATGAAGCCTTCAGCTGACAACACGTAGATGAAGCCTTCAGGTGACAACACGTAGCTGAAGCCTTCAGGTGACAACACGTAGATGAAGCCTTCAGCTGACAACACGTAGCTGAAGCCTTCAGGTGACAACACGTAGATGAAGCCTTCAGCTGACAACACGTAGCTGAAGCCTTCAGGTGACAACACGTAGCTGAAGCCTTCAGGTGACAACACGTAGCTGAAGCCTTCAGGTGACAACACGTAGCTGAAGCCTTCAGCTGACAACACGTAGCTGAAGCCTTCAGGTGACAACACGTAGATGAAGCCTTCAGGTGACAACACGTAGCTGAAGCCTTCAGGTGACAACACGTAGCTGAAGCCTTCAGCTGACAACACATAGCTGAAGCCTTCAGCTGACAACACATAGCTGAAGCCTTCAGCTGACAACACGTAGCTGAAGCCTTCAGGTGACAACACGTAGCTGAAGCCTTCAGCTGACAACACGCTTTCTTTGTATGTTTTTTTGAAGTGCTGAATGAGAGACTGGAATAAATTACCTTATTTGGACTTCTTCAAGTGTTACTAAATAACATCAGTGTTATTTAAAACTAGACACAGAGGCACATACACACACACACATGCATGCACACACACATGCATGCACACACACAGACGCATACAGACACACACACACACACACACAAAGATGCATTCACACATACAACGACGCGCACACACATGTATGCACACACACAAAAACGCATGCACATGGACACACACACACACAAAGATACACATACACACACAAAGACACACACACACAAAGATGCACACACACACACACAGACGCACACACATACACACACAAAGATGCACACACACACTAAGATGCACACACAAAGACGCACACACACATACATGTAATTACACTGTGTGAAAACGCCATTTGGCCGATCATATTGAACGATGAACGTTGGGTAATGACTTTCTTTTCCTCCACATGTTGGAGAAACAGGGAGCTGGTGATGTGTTGTTAATGTGACGGGGCTCGTCTCCTCCACCATCCATCCATCCATCCATCCATCTTGGTGTGTCGCTACAGAAATACTGCAGGGACCTCCACTACTGCCGAGGAAGCGTTTACATCCAAACCAGTGTGTGTGTGTGTGTGTGTGTGTGTGTGTGTGTGTGTGTGTGTGTGTGTGTGGTAGCTAGAGATGCTGGACTACACCTTTTGATGTGGTTTAGTTTGGGCCGACCAGAGAAGGGGAGATAGGGGAGGAGGAGGAAGAGACAGGTAACAGTGACGGCGGTGTACAGAGGTTTGGTTCCTGGTAAACTGTAATGGGCTTTCCTTGAGCAATGCACTAAGTACCAGTTGCCAAACTCCAGACTGTAATGGGAGTAGGCATCTTCCAGTACAAGACTGTGGTTGTAGAGTTGTCCATCTCCTTCTCTCTGACTTTCTCCCTCCTCCCTTGCTCTCTCTCACTCTGTTCCCTGTCTTATCTGCCTCTTCCTCCGTCTCCCTCTTCACTGTCCCAGCCTCAGGGTAACCAATTAGCTTTGTCAACAACTCAGTGGCTGCTAATTACAAATATACACAAACAGAGAAGGAGATTTTTTTTTTTGGGGATTTCCTCCCCTTTCTCCTCCACTCTTCCGAGCTGTCCCGGTCGCTGCTCCACCCCCTCTGCTGATCCGGGGAGGGCTGCAGACTACCACATGCCTCCTCCCATACATGTGGAGTCGCCAGCCGCTTCTTTTCACCTGACAGTGAGGAGTTTCACCAGGGGGACGTAGCACGTGGGGGGATCACACTATTCACCCCCAGTTCCCCCTCCCCGCTGAACAGGCCCCCCGACCGACCTGAGGAGGCGCTAGTGCAGCGACCAGGACGCATACCCACGTCAAGCTTCCCACCCGCAGACACGGCCAAGCTGGAGGTAACACAGGGATTCGAACCGGCGATCCCCGTGTTGGTAGGCAACGGAACAGAGCGCCACGCCACCCAGACGCCCCTGAGAGAGAGCTTTTTAACATATCTTGATTTGTTGGAATGCACTTGTGCTCCTCACACATCAGAAATCATCACCCAAATCATGGAAAAGTTCAAGCAACATGGAAAAGAAAAGCAAGAACATGATGAACACTAAGGCGAAGAAGGAGGTGGAGGAGGAGAGACAGAAAGAAGAGAACGTCAGAGAGAGAGAGAGAGAGAGAGAGACACACAGACAGAAAGACACAGAGAGACGTGCTCGGAAGGAGCTGTTTTGTAGAAGAGCAGCTTGTACATGAACACAGTTGACAGATGTTCCTCCTGTGTGTGCGCGTGTGGGTGTGTGTGCGTGTGATTACATGGCCTTGCAGCGCTGCAGTTTCTGCAGTGCATGCTCGGGGAAAAATGACCACGCAGGCAAGAGAATTTGAAAATAATAAAATCTGCAGGCTGGTCAGCACACAACTTTCTGCAGCAGGCTGTGAACCTCACCAGTCGGGAAGAAGATGTGGATATAGTAGAATGTGAACACACACACACTCACTCACACACTCTAGCCAGTAGTAAAACAGTGAAACTATATTGACCATATAATGAGAAATGGTTGTGAACTCTCTCTGCTGGGAGAAGAACGAATGTGTTATGTGTGTGTGTGTGTGTGTGTGTGTCTATGTTGTATCTATGTGTTAGTAAGAGAAAGAGAAGACCTGTGTGTGTGTGTGTGTACTAGGTTTTTCTAGAAAAACCTGAATCCACCTACCTTGTGGGGACATTTTGTGGGTCCCCATGAGAAAAGGGGGTGTATTTTAGGGTGAGGACTTGGTTTTAGGGTTCAGGTTAGGATTGGGATTAGGTTAGGCATGTATTTATGATGGTTGAGGGAAGGTTGAAGGGCTAGGGAATGAATTTAGTCAATGAGGGGTCCCCACAAGTATCGTGTGTGTGTGTGTGTGTGTGTGTGTGTGTGTGTGTGTGTGTGTGTCTGACAGCTGCCTGGCCCATTAGGTCTCATATTACTATGGAGACCAAGGTCGAGTGGTGGAATACAGATGAGGGCCGGCTGAGGAAGGCTTCCCGGCTCTATTCACTCCACTACACCCTCCCAGCCACGCCGCTATTGTCGCCCGGCTCTAACGAGGTGAGACGAGTCAGGTCTAGTACAGTTTCCCACAAAACAAGCGACAGTATCCTCCGATACATCCAATCCTGTCATTGGACGTCGGACTCCGGCGTGCATTTCTGGAAAATTCCTCCAACGTGGTAACCTGAGTGTGAACCCAGTTAAAATGTTCTCCTCCACTGCGCTGAAGAAACCAACACAATGATGTCACACTTTCAGACCTGCCTTTACACAAACGTGGGTTTTTTCTTCCCCCCCCCTCCTCCCCAGTTGTATCCGACAACTACTCCACTCTTCTGAGCTTTCCCGGTCACTGCTCCACCCCCCTCTGACGATCTGGGGAGGGCTGCAGACTACCACCGTGTCCTCCGATACATGTGGAGTCACCAGCCGCTTCTTTCACCTGACAGTGAGGTGTTTTACCAGGGGGACAAACAGGCACCCCGGCCGACCAGAGGAGACGCTAGTGCAGCGGCCAGGACACATACCCACATCTGGGACGCCCAACCAAGCCGGAGGCAACACAGGGATTTGAACCGGTGATCCCCGGGTTGGCAGGCAACGGAATAGACCGCTACGCCACCCAGATGCCCATATGTAATTTGGACACTTTGTATCTCTGGTGTGTTTAAGACAATAATCCACATCCTGCAGACTGTAGCAGCGTGTGATGTGGATGGTTGGTGTCCGGTAGGACTTTTCCAGGAAAAAACGACAGGGTGTATAGTGTCTCCATCTTCATCACAGCAACCAGATGAGGAAGAGGAAGGCAGGTAGTGTTGAGTTACAAGAAGAAGTGAAGGTGTGGTGTCTAACCAGCAGATGTGACAGAACAAGCTGGTGGAAGACCTTCACCAACACACAGTACTACAGCAGTAAGTAAAACTCAGTTCGAACAGGTTTCGTGGTTGTTTCTGACTCTCTTCATCGCTGAATGGGAAGCTCTCGGCTGAGCAACGATGCCACACTTTTTTCCGAGGCCCTGATTTGCTCAGTTACCTTCAAAAGGTCGTCAGCAGTCAGACAGACAGGAGAACCGGCAGGTTAATGAGTCAGGATGTTTTGTGGTAGTTGTTAAAGTGTCTGTTGTTGGGGTGTCGGGGTAGCATAGCGGTCTGTTCCGTTGGCTCGGGAGAGTGGGGTGATTGGACGGGTCTAATTGGGGAGAAAAGGGGGGGGTATCTGTAGTTGGGGTAGATGTAGTAGGTTGAGTGTTACTGCGTAATAATACTTGTTACTGGGTTGTTGGTCGTATAGACACTTAAGGCTACAAGTGAGTAAGTTGTGTTACTACTGTGTTGTACTGCTGTGTGTGTGTGGGGGGGGATTGTGAATGTTTGTAGGTCAGTGTTTGTTTTAGGGGTTGAGTGTGTTTCTGTAAACAGGATTATCAGTAGGATTTCTTTCAGGGTGGAGGTGTGTGTGTGTGTGTGTGTGGTTCATACACCCACATATCCGGTTGCCTAGCGACACTTAATGGACAGATTGGAAGGAACATCTGTCACAGCAGACGCTGCCAAAGTCTGTGCTCCTCTCCTTCATCACCATCTTCCTCTTTCTTTCTTTCTTTCTTTCTTTCTTTCTTTCTTTTTTTCTTTTTTCTTCATCTTCCTCTTTCTTTCCTTCATCAGCTCCACCTTCTTTCTTTCTTCATTCCCATCTTCCTCTTTCTTTCTTCATTTCCATCTTCATCTCGCTCTCTCTCTCGTTCATGCTGTCCCCTCCGTCTTCTCTCTTTGTCTCCCCCTCTTTCTCCCTATTTGTCTCCCATTCTGTCTTTTCACCTTCATTCATGTTTTGTTTAGTTTCTCTCATTTTTGTTCAGTTTCTTTGCATTCCTCTCTTCTGACTACCTCCTCTTCTTCATCTTCATCTCTACGCTCTTTACATCAGCTGTCATTTTGTGAATTGCATTTTTTTTTAAGTGATTTTTCTCATTTCATATTTCTTTGTTCCTGATGCCAATGTCATATTGAAACATTCCAGCGGGGATTAAATCACCTTTAAGGTCAAAAAACACATTCGTGCATCCGGGTGGCGTGGCGGTCTATTCAGTTGCCTACCAACATGGGGATGCCGGTTCGAATCCCTGTGTTACCTCCGGCTTGGTCAGGTGTCCCTACAGACACAGTTGGCCGTGTCTGCGGGTGGGAAACCGGATGTGGGTATGTGTCCTGGTCGCTGCACTAGCGCCTCCTCTGGTCAGTCGGGGCACCTGTTCGGGGGTGAGGGGGGAATACCGTGGTTCTCCCACGTGCTACATCCCCCTAGTGAAACTCCTCACTGTCAGGTGAAAAGAAGCGGCTGGCGACCCCACATGTATCGGAGGAGGCATGTGGTAGTCTGCAGCCCTCCCTGGATCAGCAGGGGGGGTGGAGCAGCGACTGGGATGGCTCGGGTAGAGTGGGGTAATTGGCTGGATAAAATTGGGGAGAAAAAGGGGGAAATCCAAAAAAAAAAAACACATTCAGCAAAACCAGATATGAAGACATCGGGCTGAAGATTATCTTTTTAAAAGCTCAATTTTCGAACATGTACCTTGTATTAGTGTTATAATGGTCTTATATTGGTGTTATGTTGGTCTTATGTAGGTCTTATATTGGTGTTATGTAGGTCTTATATTGGTGTTTTGTTGGTCTTATGTAGGTCTTATATTGGTCTTATGTAGGTCTTATATTGATCTTATGTAGGTCTTATATTGGTCTTATATTGGTGTTATGTTGGTCTTATATTGCTCTTATATTGGTGTTATGTTGGTCTTATATTGCTCTTATATTGGTGTTATGTTGGTCTTATATTGCTCTTATATTGGTGTTATGTTGGTCTTATATTGCTCTTATATTGGTGTTATGTTGGTCTTATGTATGTCTTATATTGGTGTTATGTTGGTCTTATATTGGTGTTATGTTGGTCTTATGTAGGTCTTATATAGGTGTTATGTTGGTCTTATATTGGTGTTATGTTGGTCTTATATTGGTGTTATGTTGGTCTTATATTGCTCTTATATTGATCTTATGTAGGTCTTATATTGGTGTTATGTTGGTCTTATATTGGTGTTATGTTGGTCTTATATAGGTGTTATGTTGGTCTTATATAGGTGTTATGTTGGTCTTATGTAGGTCTTATATAGGTGTTATGTTGGTCTTATATTGGTGTTATGTTGGTCTTATGTTGGTGTTATAATGGTCTTATGTTGGTCTTATGTTGGTCTTTTCAAGTATGAATTGTAAAAGGTTAGCGTAAAGGGGTCATCGGCAGTATTCAGACAGGAAGTTGGTCTTTTTAGGGCTTACATTTCAGGGGTGTAAGAGGGTTGATCTCCGTAAAGTCAGTTTATTGGACGGTGAGTTGAAGTTGGCATGTTGAACTCCACACAGCTGCACTGAGGGGACTGAGTTTTCACATTACATTATTCGCATCACATAACATTATTCACATTACATGATTCACATTACAATATTCACAGTATTCACATTACATGATTCACATTACAATATTACAGTGTTCACATTACATTATTCACATTATTCACATTACAATATTCACAGTGTTCACATTACATGATTCACGCTACAATATTCACATTACAATATTCACAGTATTCACATTACATGATTCACGTTACAATATGCACATTACAATATTTACATTACATTACACCTGTAGTTTATATGAACAAGTATGTATCAGCATATTTATCTCTGTTTGTATAGATATGTGTGTTAGATATGTGTGTCTATATGTGTGTATGTATGTGTGTGTGTGTCTGTTTGCACTTTTGTATAGTGAGAGCTCCTGCTCTGCTCCCTTGACAATGACCTCACCCTCCAGAGAGGTCAAAGGTCACATCTGGCACCCATCATTTCCTATCCCAGGCTCTTTGATGGTGGAGAATCTGTAGCAGCTGTGTGTGTGAGTGTGTGTTTGTTTGTGTGTTAGTGTATGTGTGTGTGTATTAGTGTGTATTAGTGTGTATTAGTGTGTGTGTGTGTGTGTGTGTGTGTAATTCAATATGTGCTTTATTGGCATGACATACGTGTACATATTGCCAAAGCATGTAAAACAACAACAACTTAATACAACAATGATTATAATTATAACAGCAACAACAACAATCTGTCTCTCTCTCTCTCTCTCAACAACAATCTGTCTCTCTCTCCCTACATGCGATTGAGGAGAGAGATTCAAGTGCTTCTGTTTGTAATTCCCTGCTTGACTAGATGTATGAATTCATGACTGAGCTTTATGTGTGTGTGTGTGTGTGTGTGTGTGTGTGTGTGTGTGTGTGTGTGTGTGTGTGTGTGTGTGTGTGTGTGCGTATCAGTGCCATATATCTTGATCAAAGGACCACTCTCTCCAACTTCACAGTACACCGAGTCAAGGGGATAACACACACACACACACACACACACACACACAGTGACATATGGAAGGCCGTATAGATGAATGTTTAAATTAGAATCATTCTCAGGGACTTCTGCAATGTAAATGAAGATATTTACAGCTTTTCCTCATCTTCCCAGTCCTGCCAATGAACCTTCTATGTATCTATCTGTCTGTCTGTCTATCTATCTATCTATCTATCTATCTCTCTATCTATCTATCTATCTATCTATCTATCTATCTATCTATCTATCTATCTATCTATCTATCTATCTATCTATCTATCTATCTATCTATCTATCTATCTATCTATCTATCTATCTATCTATCTATCTGTCTGTCTGTCTGTCTGTCTGTCTGTCTGTCTGTTTATCTATTTATCTATCTATTTATCTATCTATCTGTGTCCGTCTTTCTGTCCATCGATCTATCTGTCTGTCTGTCTGTTTATCTATCTATCTATCTATCTATCTATCTATCTATCTATCTATCTATCTATCTATCTATCTATCTATCTATCTATCTATCTATCTATCTATCTATCTATCTATCTATCTATCTATCTATCTATCTGTCTATCTATCTGTCTGTCTGTCTGTCTGTCTGTCTGTCTGTCTATCTACGTATCTCTTTCTGACTGTGTGTAGTAGAGTAACACAAAGTCAGAATCACTGTGTGAGTATGTGAGACAGGACAGTGTAGACAGACTGTAGCCTCGTTTCATTGTGGCTCACAGAAGTCAACAGAAAGTCTTCACCAACCCTCACCTCACCCTCTAACACTGTGCTATGTCTGACATGCCCGAATCTCCTGTAGAGAGGAAGAAACATGGACAAAGAAGAAGAGACAGAGGCCCTTTGGGGTCCTGCTGGGAATTGTAGTTTTCAAAGCAAAATGTTCAACAGTCCACCGCCACAGAAAACCACAATGTTCAGAATCCACTACACATACCGGCGTCCCCCACTCGCCCAGAGCACCGACACACATCAAACATGTTGAGTTTAAATAAAATTAATGGTAATTTAGGGGAGCTGAATTTTAAATGTCATTTTAAGTGAAACGTTGGACACATTTTTCTGTTTCACAGGCCACAACATAAAAATTTGAAATTTAAATGTACACTTATTTCCATTATTGAGCTCAAAAAAATGAAATGAATTAACACAAAAATATTTTTGCTGAGCACTACCTTTGATTTTACCTTTTTAACAGTGGAACCACCGACCTGCTTGGGCCCCCTGGTGGTGTGGAGCCCAAGTTGCAGCCATGCGGAAATAATTTGGAAAACCTCGTTGAGGGACAGTTTGAAGTTGTGAAGTGTTGGATGACTGGTTGTTAGCTGTGTTGAGCACCTGCGTAGCATTAAAGATGGAGTACATTGGTTGGAATTGTCTTCTCGGTCATCATCCACTCTTCTTCTGTGGGAAAGATCCAAAGAAACATTCAAGGCTTTGTTGTGAAAACTCGAAAAACGTTGACTATTAAATCACGAGTTAAAAAACAGATGAGTTACTGTATCATCTGTTTTCTCTTTCTTCTCTCTCTCTCTCGTTCTTCTACTTCTGTCTTTCTTCTTCTCTATCTTCTTCCAAGCCTTGTTGTTGCCTGTCCTGTACAGTCCTTAAGGTAGCCTAAAATATCAGTTACAAAAGGAAGAAAAACAGAATTTATACTAAGTTGTAATCCTTAATTATTTTACATTTTAAAGATTTTCTGAAACTCAGCAGCGAGCTACACAACTTGATTGATTGATTGATTGATTGATTGACTGATTGATTGATCACTAAGACCTTTCCGTAGCTTGACTCCCAAAACTGAAACACATCTGCAGTTTCCCCTTCCCACGCTAATGGGATGAGGTGTGGCATTTAGACGTCTGGGAGTCAAACACAATCCTGTCAGAGCAGTTTTATTTCACAAACCTCATCAAAAGGATCAAGTGCAGTTTGCTTTGCATGGTTGTCACGTTGACGATTTTCGCAACACAAAAGGTTCAAGCTGCTCCTTTTCTTTCTCCTCCCCTCCACAAAAATGACCAGAAATAGTGCTGTCATCATAGAGGGCTGGGTAATATACTCAATTTTGAATTATTGCCTTATCTATCGTCTTTCGTACGATAATATATCGGGTGAAATTCAGATATTTTCATTTCATAATACACAATTTTGTTGTCTAAATTAATGATAACGACAAACTTTGACCTTAAATCTCTGTCTCTCTCTCGGTAGGACCATGCCATGGAGAGGCGGGCACGCGGGAGTGCCTGTACTACAATGTGAACTACGAGATGGAGAAGACAAACCAGAGCGGGGTGGAGCGCTGCGAGGAGGACCAGGACAAGCGCTCCCACTGCTACGCCTCCTGGAGGAACAGCTCCGGCACCATCGAGCTCGTCAAGAAAGGCTGCTGGCTGGATGACTTCAACTGCTACGACAGGTACACACACTCACACACACACACACACACACACACACACACACACACACACACACACACACACACGCACGCACGCACGCACGCACGCACACACACACACACACACACAGAGTGAATCAGAATCAGATTCAGGATCAGTTTTGTTTGGCCAGGTATGTGTAGGCCTGCGGCTCGGTGGCGCAGTGGTTAGCACGGTCGCCTCACAGCAAGAAGGTCCTGGGTTTGAGCACCCGGGGTAGTCCAACCTTGGGGGTCATCCCGGGTCATCCTCTGTGTGGAGTTTGCATGTTCTCCTCGTGCCTCCGTGGGTTGCCTCCGTAGGTCAGGTGAATCAACCATACTAAATTGTCCCCAGGTATGAGTGTGTGTGTGTGTGTGTGTGTGTGTGGGTCCTGTGATGGACTGGCGGCCTGTCCAGGGTGTCTCCCCGTCTGCCACCCAATTACTGCTGGGCTAGGTTCCAGCATCCCGCGACCCTGAGAGCAGGATAAGCGCTTTACATAATGGATGGATGAATGGATGTGTAGGCCTACACATCGAAGGACTTTGACTCCGGTTGCTCCACTGAGCTCCATGTACTTACACAGAATAGACATACAGCTCAAACAAGTACAAGGTAAACATAAACATTAAACTACTATGTACAGATAAAGATGCACCTAAAAAGTATATTATGAAAAACCACAACAGTGACGTGATAACAGGAAGACGGCGGTGCCGAGTGAGAAGATGCTGGAATAAATATGTTAACAGGTTACTGGATATACATGAGGTGGGTGGACATGACAGAACATGCATGTATACAATCAATATACAGTATATACAGCATGCTTCCATGTATTCTGAAGATGATGATATGTTAAAGCTGTGTTTAAACTGCAGGTTATATCATTTAGTATTTGTAGGTACAGTGGATGTGCAGTGTTACAGGCATATTTCACGGGGATGTTTCGGACACAATTCGACTGTTTTTAGTGTTCGTCAGAGTGCCGGCCTATAGAAAGAAACTTTTTATATCTGGTTGTTTTGGGGTACAGTGCTCTGTAGCGCCTACCAGAGGGGAGGAGTTGGAACAGGTTGTGACCAGGGTGTGATGGGTCTGCAGTGATGTTGCCTGCCTGAGTCTGGAGGTGTATATGTCCTGAATGGAGAGCAGGTTGGCACCAAGGATTTTCTCTGCAGACCTAACTGTCCGTTGTAGTCTGTCCCTGCCCTGTTTGGTGGCTGATCCAAACCAGACAGTGATGGATGTGCAGAGGACAGCCTGGATTATTGCAGTGTAGGACTGAATCAGCAGCTCCTGAGGCAGGTTGAACTTCCTGAGCTGGCGGAGGAAGTACATCCTCTGCTGGGCCTTTTTGATGACTGTGTCTGTGTTGGAGGCCCACCAGTTCATCAACTTTAACTGTTAAGACAATACTATACTGCTCTGTACTCCATGTACTGCGCTATACTAAATTATATTAAACCACTACTAATCTGTACAATACTATACCAACATATACCAACAAAACTGTACTCTACTATAAGGTATTATACTATACTATACCATACCATACTGTACTGTACCATACCATACTATACTATACTAACGTATAGAATAATATACTGTACTGCACTTTATTGTGCAGTGCTTTTCTATACTGTACTATAATATACACTGTACAATACTGTACTATATGATACTATTTTCAACTGTACTGTAGTGTTCTAGCCGGTCTAGGTCAGAGGTGTGTATTTTAGTTGCTGTCTAAATGAAATGCAGTTATGGTTTAATGTGTGTTTTTGTGTGAGACAACAAACACACCTATCCGCGGTTTTTAGCTTTCCCAGTGCCTCAGAGCTCCTGGTTGATTGACAGGTGAGCTGGGTGCTTGCCGTGTTAAAGCCCGGGGCAGTTTAAAGCACAGTTTAGTGTAACGTGGCCGCGGTGTGATAGAATCTGGAAGGGCGTTGAGGGACAGACATGGCATTCGTTCTCGTCTTTTTTTTTTTCTTTTTTTTTTTAGATCTTTTGTTTGGCAGTTTCAGCCTTTTTTTAGAAAGCCCAGTGAATTCAGACATAAAACACTGGGTGGACACAGAGACGGGAAGAGGACGCTGTGTCCGACTGTCGGCCCACATGGTACCTGTTGAGCAGTCCACAGTTTAATTTGTGAAGATTTTAAGACTTCCTGTTACTCATCAGTCCACATTTCAGATGAGCCGGTCCTCCAGAGGGGAAACTGCTTCATAGGCAAAGTTCCGCAGGGGACTTGTGAGTTTTATAGAGACCCTTAGCGGGCCTTTTTGTAACACCAGGAAACATGTTTTACTCCCGTCATAATGACGCTGTTTATAAGGTAATCTGGTTTTCTCTCAGCATCTTTCAGGGAAACTTGCTCGTGTGTCAGAATCCTCCCATTTACATTCCAGCCAATTATCAGCTGGTCGAATCAAGGCAGAATAATTCCTCAATCCATCCATCCATCCATTATCCAAACCGCTTATCCTGCTCTCAGGGTCGCGGGATGCTGGAGTCTATCCCAGCAGTCATTGGGCGGCAGGCGGGGAGACACCCTGGACAGGCCGCCAGGCCATCACAATTCCTCAATCATCACAGCCAATAAAAGAGAGGTCAAGTCAAGGGTCCTGCCAACACCGGTATCGTCGGTTTGAATCCTCATGTTACCTCTGGCTTGGTTGGTTGTTATTACAGACACAATTGGCTGTGTTTGCGGGTGGGAAGCCGGATGTGGGTATGTGTCCTGGTCGCTGCACAAGTCCCTCTGGTTGGTCGGGGCACCTGTTCGGGGGGGAGGGGGAACTGGGGGGAATAGCATGATCCTCCCATGCGCTACGTCCCCCTGGTAAAACTCCTCACTGTCAGGTGAAAAGAAGCGGCTGGTGACTCCACATGTATTGGAGGAGACACAAGGGGGTGGAGAAGAGTGGGGTAACTGGCCAGATACAATAAGGGAGAAAAAAAAGCGAAAGAGAGAGGTCAAGGGTCAAATCATGCAGACAGTAGACATATGTATTACTTTCAGTACATAAAAAGTCAATATCTTCCAGTTGGAAGGTTTTTCTGTGGAGAGGTGATTATGATATATTTTCCCCTGCAGAACTCATTGACACTCAATGTATTATGAAGAAAATGAATTTTCCATCCGCCCCATTAGAATTTGATACTTATTAATTGATCAGTAGGAGGGAATTGGTTAAGACAACTTTGTTTTTTTCTGCAGCTGGTGGTATTTGAAGATAGCTTAGTTAACATGACCCTGACCAGTACAACCACTGTCTTCTACTGGTGGTAACTGGGAACTGATCAGTATAACCACAGTAGCTCGGTGAGACTACCAGTATTCCTGTCTTCCTCTCAGACAGAGGGAGGCGTCGGGGTTCATTTAAGGACAACACAAAGCCCCATTTCCAGAAGGCTTTGCTGTAAAAAAAAAAAAAAAAGAAGGCTTTGCTCTGAGTACTCACTGGATTTAGCGTCCACTGTATTTCTTCCATTCCCCGAATAACTGACAGCGGGGGGAGATGTGTGACTCATTCTCTCTGTGTTTGTTTGGTCCCTAAGCGTCAGACCAGCAGGCTGGCTTCATGCTGTTTGCACGGCGGTTCAGTGTTTGGGTTGTGTGGTTATATTTACAATGACATCCAAATTCAGAATCCCTAGGAGCAGAAGAAAGTGTCAGTCTGAAGGTTTCAGCATTCATAAGTGAACTCCAAAATGTCTGTACGTGTTTGTACGAGAAGAAGACATCAATATTGTTATTAATTTGATCATTACTTATCTGGTGTATCCAAAGGAGTTGAATCAAGTGCAACTGGACTTGGTATATATCCGTGAAGACGTTTCGCCTCTCATCCAAGAGGCTTCCTCAGTTCGTGCCTTTCTGACTAGACCAAGCTAGTCTGACTGGCTGGTGATGAGACTCAGAATTTATCCTCTTGGAGTCGTTGTCAGAGCTATAGATGTCCATGGCTCTTTGTGTCCCGATGTTTACCAATGCCTGTCGCTATTGGATAACCATGACCTGGATGAATGAGAACATTCACAGACATACTTATCTGGTGGAGGTGCTGGACGGTTCTGGTTCTCTTCTGCTTTCTGACTGACCATCTGGTCTGTTGGCTTGATGGTTGATAGCTGATGTTGGCTTAATGCTTGATGTTGGCTTGATGTTGGCTTGATGGTTAATGTTGGCTTGATGTTGGCATGATGGTTGATGTTAGCTTGATTTTGGCATGATGGTTGATGTTGGCTTGATGGTTGATGTTAGCTTGATTTTGGCATGATGGTTGATGTTGGCTTGATGGTTGATGTTAGCTTGATTTTGGCATGATGGTTGATGTTGGCTTGATTTCGGCATGATGGTTGATGTTCGCTTGATGGTTAATGTTGGCTTGATTTTGGCATGATGGTTGATGTTCGCTTGATGTTAGCTTGATGTTGGCATGATGGTTGATGTTGGCTTGATTGTTGATGTTCACTTGATGTTGGCTTGCTCGACAGCGATCTAGGGACTTCTCACTCAGTCAAGAAAGCTCTTCTTTGCCTCCATGCTAGAGAACCTCCTTCACATTGCAGGCTGGAAAACCACTACCTGGTGTCTGTTCTCATCAGGTTCTCTCTCTGTGTTTCAGACAAGAGTGTGTCGCGACGGAGGAGAGTCCTCAGGTCTTCTTCTGCTGCTGTGAAGGAAACTTCTGCAACGAACGCTTCACACACCTGCCTGATGTCGGCGGATCAAGTGAGTGTGTGTGTGTGTGTGTGTGTGTGTGTGTGTGTGTGTGTGTGTGTGTGTGTGTGTGTGTGTGTATGTGTGTGTGTGTGTGTGTGTGTATGTGTGTACTCGCAAGGTGAATTTTCAAAATCAATTTCCTTTCCTGTGTGTGTGTGTGTGTGTGTGTGTGTGTGTGTGTGTGTGTGTGTGTGTGTGTCAGTGATCAAGGCTCATCTTCTCAGCTCTGGTCTGCTGAATGTGACAGTGTATTGTGTGCTTCCGGTCTCCATGCTGTCTGTGGCTCTGCTGACCGTTCTGTGGATGTACAGACACAACAAACCACCCTACGGCCACGTCGATATCATAGAGGTATACACACACAAAACGCACACACACACTCTCCCTCAAATTCTTCCCTCCGCTGTAGTGATATAAGTAAAGGTGGTGCTCCCTCTGGTGTTTTATTTGGGACATTGCAGTTTGGTGGGTCAACTAGCATTCTGTTCAAATTAATTCACAGAATATTTAGGGTTTTGATTTTTAGTCATAATTTTGTTGAATGTTAATTTGATTAGATGATTTACAAAAATAAAAAATTAAACATATACGTAGCTCGGAGTAGAGCCGCTGCTCCTTCGTGTCGAAAGCAGCCAGTTGAGATGGTTCGGGCATATGATCAGGATGCCCCCGGGCGCCTTCCTTTGGAGGTTTACCGGGTACGGCCAACTGGGAGTAGACCCAGGGGTAGACCCAGAACTCGCCGGAGGGACTACGTGTCCAATCTGGCCTGGGAACGCCTTGGGCTCCCCCAGGAGGAGCTGGAGGGCGTTGCTGGGGAGAGGGACACCTGGAGTGCCCTACTTAGCTTGCTGCCACCGCGACCCCACCCCGGAGAAGCAGCTGATGATGAGATGAGATGAGACATATACGTTAAAAAAAATTATTTCTGGTTGAGACATAACTCTTTGATGTGTAGTTATATTGTATTACACATATATTATATGTGTAGTATAATGTTTTATGAAACTACGAATCTGAGAATGCATTCCCAATTTGCCAACCAAATAATGAAATCACCAGCTCTCTTTTTAATCATAAATATCAGAGTTCTTCTTAACATTTCTTTCATTTGTAAAATTATTTGATGTGTAATGTCAAACTTAAATCTCTTTTCTGTTTTTTTTTTTCAATTAATATTCCCAGAGCATGGCTTCGATATTGTCAAAAGTTAAGGATTTGATTCCCAACGAGGACATCCGTCCTGCAATGTGATGCAGTCATTTTATTTCATATCATTCAACATAACATCACCTGTCTCTTGTTCTCGCTCTCTTTCTGGCCCCCTCTGTTCTTATTGCAGGACCCTGGCCCTCCCCCTCCCTCCCCTCTCATTGGGCTCAAGCCGCTGCAGTTGCTGGAGATTAAAGCCAGGGGGCGTTTCGGCTGCGTGTGGAAGGCCCAGATGATGAACGAATATGTGGCGGTCAAGATCTTCCCCATCCAGGTACAGAGGAGGGCGGGGAGTGGCAGCCATTTTGAAACCATCTGGGTTGGGGGGGTTTCTTTGTTTGTTTTTTTAAAGATCTCTTAAGGTGGAGTCCAACCAATCGAAATCTGAAAACCCGTCAGACCCGCTGTGTGCATTAAAGGTTGCAGATGTCACTTTGTGCTGATATATTGTCAGAATCAGGTTCATTGGCCATGTAGGTTTTCAAACACATGGAATTTGACTCCGGTTTCATGGCTGTCAGTGTACTTAACATTGAATAACAACACTACAACACAACGATCTCCAGATATATACAAAAGGATTCACAAAATACAGGGGAAATAAGTGGCAATAAAGTGCAATGGTGCAGAGAATATATCAAAGATACTGAAATAGGGTGTCCAGGTGGTGTGGTGGTCTATTCTGTGGCCTACCAACATGGGGATTGCAGGTTCGAATCCTTGTGTTACCTCCGGCTTGGTCAGGCGTCCCTCCAGACACAATTGGCTGTGTTTGCGGGTGGGAAATCCGGATGTGGGTATGTGTCCTGGTCGCTGCGCTAGCGCCTCCTCTGGTCGATTGGGGTGCGGGGGGAGGGTGAAGTGGGGGTAATAGCGTGATCCTCTCACGCGGTAAGTCCCCCTGGTGAAACTCTTCACTGTCAGGTGAAAAGAAGCAGCTAGTGACTCCACATGTCTCAGAGGAGATGTGTGGTAGTCTGCAGTCCTCCCCGGATCAGCAGAGGGGCTGGAGCAGTGACAGGGCCGGCTCGGAAGAGAGGGGTAATTGGCCAAGTACAACTGTGGAGAAAAAGGGGGGAAAATCAAAAAAACAAAAACATGCTGAATTAGGAGTTAGCAGGTTATTTACATTCATGCCTGAGGTAGATGGACATGGCAGAGCATACCCATATACATACAATGTACAGTACAGTATATACAACATGTACAGTACAGTATATACAACATGGTTGGATCTATAGAATGACAGCCCATGGAAATTAACTTTTTATATCTGGTTGTTTTGGGATACAGTGCTCTGTAGCGCCTGCCAGAGGGGAGGAGTTGGAACAGGTTGTGACCAGGGTGTGAAGGGTCTGCAGTGATGTTGCCTGCCCGTTTCCTGAGTCTGGAGATGTATAAGTCCTGAATGGAGGGCAGATTGGCACCAGTGATTTTCTCTGCAGACCTAACTGTCCATTGTAGTCTGTCCCTGTCCTGTTTTTCAAGGCAATGGGAAGAACTGGAGTTGGGCCTTGGGCGCTGCAGCTGCCGACTGCTCCCATACAATGGGGTGGGTTAAATGCAGAGTACAAATTTCATTGTAACTTGTACAATGACAAAAATAAGGTGGCTTTCTTTCATTTCTTCTGTCCTGTCCTATTTGGTGGCTGATCCAAACCAGACAGTGCTGGATGTGCAGAGGACAGACTATATTATTGCAGTGTAGAACTGAATCAGCAGATCCTGAGGCAGGTTGAATTGCCTGAGCTGGTGGAGAAAGTACATCCTCTGCTGGGCCTTTTGATGATTGTGTCTATGTTGGAGGCCCACCTTAGGTCCTGGGAGATTGTGGAACCCAGAAATCAGTAGGTTTTCACCGTAGACACTGTGCTGTTGAGTATGGTGAGGGGGGGCAGTGTTGGGGGGCTCCTCCTGAAGTCCACTGTCATCTCCACTGTTTTGAGCGTGTTCAGCTCCAGGTTGTTACGGCCACATCAGAGGGCCAGCTGATCAACCTCCCGTCTATATGCAGACTCGTCACCATCCCGGATAAGGCCACTGATGGTTGTGTCATCTGCAAACTTCAGGAGTTTAACAGACGGGTGGCCTGAGGTGCAGTCATTTGTGTAGAGGGAGAAGAATAGAGGGGAGGGCACACATCCCTGGGGGGCACCAGTGCTGGTAGTCCAGGTGCTGGATGTGATTTTCCCCAACCTCACCTGCTGCCTCCTGTCTGTCAGGAAGTTTTTAATCCACTAGCAGATGGAGGCTGGTACAGACAGCCAGGTGAGTTTGGAATGGAGGATATCTGGGACGATGGTGTTGAACGCTGAGCTGAAGTCCACAAACAGGACCATTGTGTAGGTCCCCTGGAGTCAAGGTGTTGGAAGATGTAATGCAATCCCATGTTGACTGCATCATCCACTGACCTGTTTGCTCAGTAGGCAAACTGCAGGGGGTCGAGCAGGGGGCCTGTGATTTCCTTCAGGTGGGCCAACACCAGTCTCTCTCCAAGGATGTCATGACCCCAGACGTCACAGCAACGGGCCTGTAGTCATTTAATCCTGTGAGACGGGGTTTCTTGGGGACCAGGATGATAGCGGAGCTCTTGAAGCAGAAGCGGAATTCAAAGGAGGTTGAATCAGTTCATCTGGATGTGTTTATTGACAGATACGTTTCATCACTCATCTTGTGACATCTTCATGCAAATGCAAGATGAGCAGCATGATTCTAGGTTGTAAGAACATTGCTGGTATGACAAGTTTCTTGTTTGTTCGTTTATTTGTCTGTTTGTTTGTTTTGTGCTACATTTCTGATTGATAAATCACATGGCTCTCTGTTTGACTGTGTGAAAACAAACCAGACCAGCTGGAAAAGGTAAAGCTGTACCAGCAGCAGGAAGTTAGAACAGGGAGCGTGACATGGATTTGAATGCCCTTTAGTCAGGATGCCATTAGAATGCCACAGCAGAAATACAATAACACATCTTTTACTCCAAATCAAGGACTGTGGTTTATTATTCTTGACACTATCTGTCAACATAATCCAGATGAGGACTTTGGCCACAGTGCTGCAACTCTCACGGCATCGTGTCAACAGGTAGAGGTCAAAATGATATTCACAAGTAGATGGAGTGATTCTGACCGTGTGACGGAGGTGTGGCTGAGTGCTGGATGATTGACAGCTGTCATGTTTATCATGACGAGGTGTCGCCCTCTGTCCTCGCAGGATAAACCTTCGTGGCAGAATGAGAGAGACATCTTCTGCACGCCCGGCATCCGACACGAAAACCTCCTGCGGTACATCGGTGCTGAGAAGCGGGGAAGTCACCTGGAGACTGAACTGTGGCTCATCACCGAGTTCCACGAGAGGGTGAGGACTGTTACGTATGCAGAGTAGGGAAAGGGTGAGGACTGTTTAGCGGAGGAGGGAGAGGGTGAGGACTGTTTAGCGGAGGAGGGAGAGGGTGAGGACTGTTTAGCGGAGGAGAGAGGGGTGAGGACTGTTTAACCGAGGAGGGAGAGAAGAGGATGATCTGCTGAGTTTAACCACTTGTTTGTCTTAAATAGCAAGCCCACACATGCTCACACACACACACAGACACACACACACACAGTCACAAACCCCACCCACACACATACACACGCACACACACATAGAGTCACAAACCCCACCCACACACACACACACACACACACACACACACACAGTCTCTCTCACACACACACACACACACAGTCACAAACCCCACCCACACACACACACACACACACAGTCACAAACCCCACCCACACACATACACACACACACACATAGAGTCACAAACCCCACCCACACGCACACACACACACACACACAGTCTCTCTCTCACACACACACACACACACACAACACACACAGTCACAAACCCCACCCACACACACACACACACACACACAGTCTCACACACACGGATAATACATACATGCATACACACATACATGTGTACATGAATAGCGTGGTGACAGGTGGATGATGGGTGTGCACATGTGTGTCGGCAGGGTTCTCTCTCAGACTTCCTGAAGGGGAGCGTGGTGAGCTGGACTGAGTTGTGTCTCATAGCGGAGACGATGGCGTGCGGTCTGGCGTTCCTTCATGAAGACATTCCCCGACACAAAGGAGAGGGACCCAAACCGGCCATCGCTCACAGGTTCGAACTCCATGCCGAGAACCCGCTCACCCCAGTGCTGTCTCAGTGATTCAGACCGATTCAGACTTGACTTGACCTCATCTTTTTTTCACTGTTTAACTCTCTCTCTCTCTCTCTCTCTCTCTCTCTCTCTCTCTCTCTCTCTCTCTCTCTCTCTCTCTTTCTCTCTCTCTGTCTCTCGCTCTCTCTCCCTTTGTCGCTCTCTCGCTCTCCCTCACTCTCTTTGTCTGTCTCTCTGTCTCGCCCTCTCTGTCTCGCCCTCTCTCTCTGTCTCTCTGTCTCTTTCTGTGTCTGTCTCTCTCTGTCTCTCTCTCGCTGTCTGTCTCTCTCTCTGTCGCTCTCATTCTCTTTGTCTCTCTCTCCTGCTCTCTCTCTCGCTCTCTCTGTCTCTCTCTCAGGGATTTTAAGAGTAAGAATGTGATGTTGAGGTCAGACCTGACGGCGATCATTGGTGACTTTGGTCTGGCCGTCCTCTTCGAACCAGGAAAACCTCCAGGAGACACACATGGCCAGGTTAGAGCAAGCAAGGGAGTGTGAGAGAGAGAGAGTGTGTGTGTGTGCGCGCGCGCGCGTGTGTCTTGTCAGGGGTGAAGTAACAAAAAACTCCCACCAGGGGGCGATAGTGACAGGATCAGTTTGATTCAGCGCTCTATAAGGTCTAAATTCGCTGGTGTTTGGCAGGAGTCATGGGTCCTAGGATTTGTTCGTGCCTTCTTGATGTGGCCGTGGGGGGCAGTCATGTTTTCCTTAACCTAGAAATGGGACGAATACATTTTGGGAAATTCACCTTTAAACCGTAATTTCAAGGGGGTGTCCAGGTACCATAGTGGTCTATTCCGTTGCCTACCAACACGGGGGTCGGCGGTTCGAATCCCCATGTTACCTCTGGCTTGGTCGGGCGTCCCTACAGACACAACTGGCCATGTCTGCGGGTGGGAAGCCGGATGTGGGTATGTGTCCTGGTCGCTGCACTAACGCCTCCTCTGGTCGGTTGGGGCGCCTGTTGGGGGGGGGGGTGATCCTCCCACGCGCTACGTCCTCCTGGTGAAACTCCTCACTGTCAGGTGAAAAGAAGCGGCTGGTGACTCCACATGTATGGGAGGAGACATGTGGTGGTCTGCAGCCCTCCCCGGATCAGCAGAGGGGGTGGAGCAGCGATCGGGACGGCTCGGAAGAGTGGGGGGAAATATCGAAAAAGTCTTCCAGTCAGGACTGGGCTGCAGTGTTTGTTCATGGTTTTCCGGGTGTCAACAGGTGGGGACCAGGCGGTACATGGCTCCGGAGGTTCTGGAGGGAGCCATCAACTTCCAGAGAGATGCTTTCCTCAGGATAGACATGTACGCCATGGGCCTGGTCCTCTGGGAGCTGGTGTCCCGCTGCAAGGCTGCTGACGGTACACACACACACACACACAGTCACAGCCCCCATATACACACATACACACACACAGTCACAGCCCCCCCACACACACACACACATCAACCCCCCCCCCACACACACACACATCAGTCCCCCCCACACATACACAAACACATACGTATGTGCATAAACACGAATTTTTTGACTAAACATCAAACCTTGATAATGTGTTTGTGTCTGTTTTTGTGTGTCTTTGTGTCTTTTTCTCTCTGTGTGTGTGTGTGTGTGTGTGTGTGTGTCTATTTGTCTCTGTGTGTCTATTTGTCCGTGAGTGTGTGTGTGTGTGTCTGTTTGTCCGTGTGTGTGTATGTCTATTTGTCCATATGTGTGTGTGTGTGTGCCTTTATTTTTGTCTTTATGTTTGTCCGTGTGTGTGTGTGTGTCTATTTGTCCATATGTGTGTGTGTGCCTTTATTTTTGTCTTTATTTGTCTGTGTGTGTGTGAGAGAGTCTTTATTTTTGTCTTTATTTGTTCGTGTGTGTGTGTGCGTGTGTGTGTGTGTGTGTGTGTGTGTAGGTCCTGTGGATGAATACATGTTGCCATTTGAGGAGGAGATCGGTCAACATCCAACGCTAGAGGACATGCAGGAGGTGGTCGTCCATAAGAAGATGAGACCCGTCTTCAAAGACTGCTGGCTTAAACACATTGTGAGTGAACAGGCATGCATACACACACACACACACACACACACACACACACACACACACACACACACACACACACACACACACACAGGGTTTACAAACGTTCTAGCACCGCTGTATATGTAAAACAGGTTAAAAACAACTAACTCCATGTGTCTTTTCCTGTCTTTGTCTCCATCTTTCCATCTGTCTACCTGTCTGTCTGTCTGTCTGTCTGTCTGTCTGTCTATCTATCTATCTATCTACTTGTCTGTCTGACTCTGTCTACCTGTGTCTGTCTACCTGTCTGCCTGCCTGCCTGTCTTGTCTGTCTCCCCGTCTGTCTGCCTGCCTGTTTGTCTACCCGTCTGTCTGTCTGTCTGTCTGTCTACCTTTCTGTCTGTCTGTCTATCTATCTACCTGTCTGTCTGTTTGTCTACCTGTCTGTCTGCCTGTCTGTCTGTCTATGCAGGGTTTGGCCCAGATGTGTGAGACAGTGGAAGAGTGCTGGGATCATGATGCTGAGGCTCGTCTTTCAGCAGGCTGTGTGGAGGAGAGGATCTCTCAGATTCGCCGCCTGGTCTCCACGACAACACCCCCTACCTCTGACAACCACGCCCTTCAGGTCTCCACAGTGGCGCCCGTTCCCATGGTCACCAACGTGGACCTGCCACCCAAAGAGTCCAGTATATGATCTCTAGATAAAGACACAAAACTCTTCTTTTTTTGTCTATTTTTGTTTCGGAGCCCTGGCATTTTACCCATGATCCACTGAGCTCGGTTCAACTTCCTCCTGGAGTAACCACGGCTGCAGGAGAGACGAGGAAATGTACATCATGATTCACACGCACACAAATACACACACACACACGCACACACATACACACACGTTGCCTCAGTGGAGTCAGACTGGCGACAGACGTGCTACATGAACGCAGCTGCTATTTTTTTTCGCCCGTCAGACATTTTATGACCCTCTGTCAGCGACTCTGTTTGATTGTCTTCTTCTCTCCGTTCACATCAGTACAACCAGCATGCCATGTCTTTTCTCCCTTCTGTTTTTTTTTTCATGGGTAAGACAATTAGAATGAGCAAACACAATAACAGCGGACACACACACACACACACACACACACACACGTGACACTGCATCCAGGTTGCGACTCAGTGAATGCTCTTCTGTCTCCAGGTACCTCAGCGACGACGTGCGTTATTTCTGCCACTTTTTTGCTGTTTTCTTGTGTATTTTTCCTTTCCTGCCTTCTTTACTGTTCAGAGGCAGCAGGGGAAAAAAAACAAAAAGTCAAAACACACCGGCCCACCTGGTGACTGACCAACGGCGTTGCCTAGCAACCGCCTACCATCTACCGATCTTCAATGCTGCAAAACCCGTGTAGGAACACTTTGACTGTTATACACACAACGGACGAACAAGAAACCTTTCTCAAGGATTTGTTTTTAACTTTTTTCATTTTCTACCTTTTATGGGATGTTTTGTTTTTCCTCAGACTGCACACAATACACACTACAAACCTTCGGATCCAACGGGTCGTATCCAAAAGAAAAAACAGGAAACGGGAAGTAAGGGTTAGAAGGAAAACAGGAAAGCAGGACGAGGTTTTTTAACATGGAGGTTTCTCCCTCTTGGTTTCGACTGCCATCGTCCGAGACTGAAAGAACTCTGACTGTGACGGACTGGTCAGCGGTCAGGAACCAGGAAGAACTCTGACTGTGATGGGATTGGTCAGTGGTCAGGAACCAGGACGAACTCT